>NW_008622181.1:30811-57209 GCF_000691845.1 Merops nubicus
CTGCTGACTGAACGATGGGTGTGAGGTCACATGTATTTATCTTCCATCATGACGCTGTATTTCCTTCTGGAGGGAAAGGAAACTTGTCTTCATGGCATTTCTGCACTGATACTTTAATTTTAGAGGACCTCACTGTAAAAAAAAAAAAAAAAAAAAAGGATCAAGAGTATAAGCTGTCCAGGGAAGGATCTTAAATTCTTTAAATATTTAAAGTAATATGAAGTGGAAACAGTCCACAGAAAAATGTCATCAGCTATCTGCTACCAACTTAAATGTCTGTTTGCACTTCCACTGAGGACTGAGCTAACCTACTCCCTCTGTGCCTGGATTAGTCTCATAGAGCCAGAAACCTTTCTCAGAAAAAGTCTTTCTCAGAAATCACATTCCTGAATATTCTTTTTATGAGTCTGCAACTGTAGTAACTTGGCTGTCTGTTATTTTTCTCCAGTGCTGGCAATTTGTTGTTTCTCTCAAATGTTCATCTGGCTCTGTTTTGCTTAATCGTGGTGTCTCCCAAAGGTCTGCACTAATGAGTTTCTGCATTCATACCATATGCTTTCTTTGCCATGGAGAAATTTTGTTGTATAGAAAACAGATTTTGAGCCTCTTTTTATTCCCTTCCTCTTCTATCCTCAATTCTGAAATATCTTCTAGGCAGAAGAGGCTTCAGGGGGCCCTTCACCCTGCTAGTTAGAATCAGACCACATCTTAACAACACTCCCGTGTAATTTAGATATGTGGCAACACTTTGAAAGTCATTGTCCTTCAAAAAGTTCCTTCCTGATTTGGATTTAGATTAACTAGCTTTTTTGGAGCCTTCATTTCAAATCCCAGAGGCCAAGGTCATCCACACACTCAAAAAGTGGTGGCAGCTCCAGGTGACAAGAGATACCAGCTTCCTCTTGAAAGAACTGCACTTCTCAGGGTGGCATTTACAGCCTGGTGGGATGGGGAAGGACTGCTCTTGAGCAAGTGGAGATTTCAGAAGGTTATAGGTGGCTCAAGGTACCTAGAAGACCAGCACTGGAGCACAAACCTCTCAGCAAAGACCAAGCTGGCTGCCCTGGAGTTTAATCACAGCTAGCAAAGAGAAGGTCCAGAGTTGGACAGAGTACTTTAGATGGCATCTTATGGGAGTGGAGTAGAGGGAGAAAATCACCTCCTTTAACCTGCTGGCCATGCTTCTTCTGATGCAGCCCCAGGATACAGTTGGCTTTCTGGGCTGCAGTTGCACATTGTTGGCTCACGCTGAGCTTTTCCTCAACCAGCACCCCCAAGTTTTTCTCAAGACTGCTCTCAATCCATACTCCACCCAACCTGTATTTGTGTTTGGGATTGCCCTGATCCAGCTGCAGGGCTTCGCACTTGGCCTTGTTAGCCTTCGTGAGATTGGCATGGGTCCACCTCTCCAGCCTGTCATGGTCCCCCTGGATGGGGGTTCCTTTCCCTCTAGTGTGCCAGCTGCACCACACAGCTGGATGTCATGGGTAAACTTGCTGAAGGTGCACTCGATCCTGCTGTCCATGCCACCAACAAAGATGTTAAACAGCACTGGTCCCAGTACTGATCCTTGAGGTTCACCGCTTCTCACTGGTCTCCACCTGGACCTTGAACTGTTGACAGCAACTCTCTGAGTACAGCCATCCAGCCAATTCCTTATCCATCAAGTGGTCCATTTATCAAATCTGTGTCTTTCCAATTTAGAGACCAGGATGTCTTGCACGACAGTGTCACATGCTTTGCACAAGTCCAGGTAGATGACGTCAGTTGCTCCTCCCTTATCCACTGATGCTCTAACTCCCTCCATCATAAAATGACACAGATATAAGATCTCATTTAGAATTATCCAGTTAGGAAACAGCCCAGCAAGGAATGCTCTTTACAAGAAAGTCCTGGGAGGACAATTATCCCCACCCTTTCTAGCAATTGCTCTCTCTCCACTCCCAGAAATTCCCAGCCCAGGGCACTTCTGGCACAGACCTTCAATGAACAGCAGTGTTTAGTTTAGCAGAGCACCACAAATCCAGCTTCAGTAGCACAAGAGTTGCCTCCTGCATTTTCTCCATAGGAATCACTTTGTATTTTTCTGTTGTAGGTGCAATGGAAGCAGTGTTCAAAGGACATTCCATTTTTCCAGATGGTCCATCAAATTGACAGTGTACACGAGAGTTGTTTGCTAATCTAGGTCCATGCACAGCCCGTTCTCTGGTACAAAATGTTATCCGTTGGTTGGAATGGGGGGACATAGGGAAGAACCTTGTGCTTTTGGTCCAGCGGGAAGGAAGATGGCTCACTCCAACACAGCTGTGTCAGGAAACCCCCTGGGCAGGGAGCCGTACATGCATTGTCCCTGTGTGAAGATGTTGACTGACCTGAAGGACAGAGGCAGGGACAGTGACGCTGATGTACACTGGGGCTAGGGGAATTGTGCAGAGGAGTTCATATTGGTGAGCACTGGGAATATGTGGCAGAACAGATTTGTTCAGAATAACTTTAGGGAAGAACAACAGTTTACCTATAGTGGATTACTTTTTTCTTTTTAATTTGTAGTATCAGATCAACAACAGCACCACTCCCTGATATCCCTCAGAAAGGTATTTTCTGGAGACTGTAATTTCTTGACCTGTTTATTACTGGAGGCTCAGGCAGGTCTGATGAACTTTGTCACCATCCCAGAGCAGCAGCCAGGAGAGCCAGCTTCCTTAGCAGTGATGACAATTACAGGCCATTACAGGGTTGTGCTGGACTTACCATTGCAACCCATCATAGCACTGAGGTGGAGATCTCAGACCCCGCTGGAGTCCTGTCTATGTCCTGCCTAAGACACTCACCACGGCTGAAGTGCATTGCTGATGTCCTGCCCTTGCTTTGTTGCAAATCTACTGGCAAGTAAGAAGAGTGTTAACACCAGTGGACAGCACTTTTCTCTGACAAATTTCTGTGCTTATGTCTTCAAGACACCAGTTCCAGTTTGTCTGCTGAAGTGAACTGCTGCTACAGTATTTTACAGATGCCTTTTTTTTTTTTTTCCTCAGATTTTTGACCAGGTGTCTGTTATATGCATTTTTTCAGTTACTATGGATTTTCTAGTTGTCTCATTTTGTTTTCTTTTGGCTGGTCTTACAGACAATTCCCAGTGTTCAGGATACTTTCATGTAAACACTGGGCTTACTCCTAGGATGTCTACTGATAAACTTGACTATTGGTTATACAAGCTCACATTTCTCACAAGCTGGCCAGACTTCTTGAAGCAGACTAAAGTATGTTGCATTAATGTATGGGAAGACACTTAAACTATTTTGTATTCATTTTCAATAAACCACAATTTCTCTGAAAGATCTGCCTAGAACCCTTGTCTCTCAACTTGAAATATATTTCTGAAAGTAATAAAATTTTCCATTACACCAGCAAAGTAGATATTAAATTTTATTTCTCTAAGTATCAGAACTTCTTGTCCCTCAAGGGGCATCTTCTGAGTATCTTTGCAAACTTGATAAATGAAGTACAATGAATCCAACTGATGTCCCACCTTCAGAGCAGGGTTATTATAAAATGAGGGAAAAAGAATGTTCCTACAGCACATAGAATCAGAAAAAAAAAAAATCTCTTTGTGTTTTTAGTATATTCTGACAAGGCATTTTAGTCCTCTATGTGCATTTAACTAAGGGCAGCTTGATGTACGCTTCACTCATTTAGAGAAAACACCCCTGTGAGGGATGACAAAACTATGTAAAAAAAAATAGAGCCTGGTGGTAAATTAATTGTGCAGCTTTGACCTATTATCTTTTTAATAGTCCATCTCCTCAGGACTTTCTCATTTCAGATAGCCTAGACTATTCAGCTGTGGCTCTGTCTTCCACTATTTCTTTTTCTTCTCCTTTATTAAATTCAAACTACAGGAGAAATGTTTCTTTCTCTTCATCCACTTATGGGCATCTCACCTGTTCTAGGCCAAAGGCAGGTGAAAGTCTGTCCAATACCAGTAGAAACTTTCATACATTGACCAAAAAAATCACTCTGGGAAAGTATGGTATTTTGTCACATGAAGAAAAAAATTGGCTGAAACGCCAGCACTTTTGAAGTGAGTGGAAATTTCCACATAGATTTCAGTGAACTTGGAGCTTTAGTCCTAGAGTTTGGGACCATGGAGCTGGGCTGTCTAGGAGTACACCCTGTGGTCATGGCCAGAAACACTGGCGATCACATCCCATTTGGATTATTATCACAGTTCAACACCGATCAGTAGTCTGGTATCTTCTTTTCCTGTTTTGTAGTCCTATTGTAGCTGTTGTCTGCTAGTTGTTTCCATGCCCAGTTAAAATCTTCATAGTCACTCTCCTCTCAAGGTGTCTGGTGTGGGGAAGGCAGGCGAGGAGGGCACGTGTCTTAAGAGAAGCCTGTCCTCAAATCCTGAAGTTCAATTTTCTTCTAGTCAGGCTGTCTGGCTCAAGAGGTTAAAGCCTCCTGTGGGAAACGGATCTGGCTGCTGTCAAAGAGCAGGGGATGAAGGGGATGTTTGATCCTTCTTTAAAATAACCTTAGACAAAACTGCATCTTCCTTGGACAACGCTTCCATCCGGCTATGCAGGCAGCCTGGGTATGGTGAGGCTCTCTGCTGCTCTCGGAGCTTATCTCATTCTCCCCTCACTTATCAAAAGCAAACCAAACATGCTCTTGATGCTGAAATAAGCTACCCTGATGTATAGACACCTGACCTATGTAGTGGTCAGTCTGTTGACAAGACACACACTTGGAAGAAGACTCTGAGACATCTGGGCTGTCTTGTCCTACCCAAACCTGCAGTTACCCAGCCCTGGCTGCTGTTGAAAGTACGGTACCAGACCAAATAGACCCTGCATTTGGTCTCCCAGGCTTAAATCCCACTACTTTCTTGAAACCCATCCTGCCAACCTCCAACCCACACAGTGGATCCTGCTTCTCAGCACCAAGCCAGGGCTGTCACAGCATTCATGTCTGATCAAAATGGCAGTTCTGTTACTCCTAAAATGATTTGCTGAACCTGAAGTAGGAGTTCTTAGCACAGAAATATGCACAGCGGGTACCACAGACCAAGCCAAGGAGCTTGGGGTTACCTCCTATCTACTAAGAGGTACAGCCATAAAAAAAGCCACCTGTTTCCCTCTGAAATGTCCCTCTGTGTGCAGGTAACAAGAATATGCAGCCTGAATTGTGATAGTAGTTGGAAATGTTTTAAAATCCATTTGCAGGTCACATCTAGCAGGCAGGCAGGCGATCATTAGCTCTGATTTTGTCATTTCCAATCACTCTCACTCATGTAGAAAGATCCTAGAGTGCCCTGGGATGTGATCTGCTCAGTTCTATTTTTGCCTGTCTCCTTCCTGAAGGAAGGTGATTTCTCACATATGGTTGTTTTCCAATTATCACTTGTTGAGACATGCTCCCTGGTTATGTTACAAAGAGAATCAGGTGGCAAGTACATATTTGCAAATCTTTATTCTAAGGCACAGGAATACCTTATTGATCTGGGCTTTGAACTGAAACTGTCGGGACTCTCTGGAATCACATTTCTTCTGGCTGAGTTGACCCCTTCTCTTACTCTTCCATGGGAGATACAGGCAATTAGGTATACTAACTTACTTGTGTGTGTGAATAGAGTGAGGGTGGTCCATTGTACAAGATTTAAAATAGCCAAGTGTCTCCTACAATATGCTCCAATGTTCCCCTTGTATTTGATATTAAGCAGGCTTTTTTCCAGTTCCTGTTCACCCACTGCACACCAAGCTGTGACCCAGCTGCTTCCTTCATTTCAGAAGCTTAATCTTTTTGGTGTATAATACCAGTTTGTAAAGCATTTTATCAGGAAAGCATGGATTTGTGTAGGGATGAGTGGGTGAGCTAGCAGCACTGTGGCCTTTCCGTTTGCTCTGGTCCACTCACAAGATGCATAGGATTACCTGTGAGCTCTCCCAGCAGCCTAAGTTTGAAAACTGGAAAAAATGTGACGATAAATGAAGTATTTCCATTAGTAGAAAGCACACGGACTTGTTCTACATCAAAAAATAGCTTAAATATGGACAGCACTGCAATAATACATGAAATATAGGAAAACAAAAGTTTGGGGCTTCCATGCTACTTTTGGGCAAACTGTGCCATGGGCTGATCAAAGCCACCTTCCCATCATCCACTGTCCCGGCAGAGTCCTGGGGCAAGTCCCGGGAGTATACAGCGTGTTCCAGCTGCAACAACGGGACCAGCAGGGTCTTGCCTGCATCAGCCTTGTCCTCAGTGGAGGCTCCCTTCTGCGTGAACTTGCAGGACCAGATTGGTGAAAACTCCAGCCACTGTTTTTTCTCCATTCTGCAAGCTCACAGAAGTGGCAGAAGTCCCATCAAGAGCTGCTGAGAAGAGGGCATCTGTTTTGTTGATGCTGTGGTCATTTCATGGCTCATAACCTTTGATTTTCTTTGGCAGCCGCCTTTTCCTTTGCATCAGTGTGGTCAGCAGCTGTCTCTGCTCCTTGAAAGTTGAATTAATTTGACATATTCCTGCAGTTTCTGTTACTTTGGTGAGCAATTTATCGCAGGGCCTTTACACCAGCTGTTTAGCTGTTTTTCAGCTGTTTGCACACATCTGATGGAATAATTTCATTAGAGCAGCTTCAAGCTCATTGTAGACAATGCCCCAGTTTCTTTTACAAGTCATTGAGATGCCATTCATTTTCTTGCTTGTAGCTTTGGAGATTGAAATTGAGCTGCAGCTCCATTCTGGTAATTTCTGGTTGTTTCTTACCCATTTTTTCATTCACAGACATCCTACTTTTTCCAGGCAAAGAACAAACCCATTAGCCCCCTTCTTTCTATGTACTGTTTGATTCAGAAAATCGAATCTGAGAACAAACTCTTTGAGATTTTCATCTACAAACACATGTATTCAGCCTACGGTGAGTTGTTTTGGCTCTGGTTCATACAATGAAGAGTACCAGATGTAAATACGATATTTGTAGGGCCATGGAAACTGAAGGAGAAAACCAGCATCTTTCTGACACTGCCAAAAAGATGTACACAGTAGGTGTAGAAGCTCCCTGCTGAAGATATGGAGATGATAGTTAAAGAGGTCTGCAGGCCTGGACTGTGCAGCCTTACTTTGTACCTGGCCATTCAGTATTGGAGATTTCTGAGAGTAAGAGCTAACAGAAAGAGTGCTGAGAAAGAAATAAAAGTTCTCATGCTGCAAAAAGCATGGCTAACTACCTGAAAAGCTCAGTAATAGTGCCAGATAGCCAGAATAGAAAATGCCCTGGAAATACGTGATTACACTCTGCAGAGGCTTGCAGCTGAAATTTCAATACAGTAAGTGGACTATTTCCTTATCAAATGTGACAGAAGGCAGAGCGGATTGTAAGGTACCATACAAATATGAACTATGGCCGTTATTTAAAGCAGCCCTACTGAATAGTCTGGCACCTGGAAACCCATCTACCAGTAAGAACAGTTATTTTGCCCATGCCTAAATCATATTTCTGCACCTTTCTACCTGTCAGTAGTTAAGTTAGAAATAATTACGGGATTCAATGGCATTTTTTCTGGATAAATAAGTAGTGTGGAAAACAGATCTTTTTCCTCCTGTTCAGCTTTGTTTTCCATGCTCCTCTCTTCTGTGCCACTCTCACCCCTCATGTATTATTTGAGGGATTCCTGCCATATCTGAAGGGAGAATCATGTGGCCTGGATATACCTTATTCTAAACTGCAGGTGCACTTGGGCTTCTGACTCACAGAGCAGTCTGACAGAACAAACTGGTGTGGTGGATTTTATTGAAATGGGTTTTGCTGAAAAGAATAAGCAAAGGAGTTTACTCTTAAGGCAGCAAGGGTTAATCTGCTATAATTTTGCTAAGTTAATTTAAAATGGAACTATCCTGTGACTACATCAGGGTGCCTATTAAGCCTAAATCAATAAACCAATGGGTTCAAATCACGGAATCACTAAATTAATGCAGCGAGTAATCACAGTGGAGTCCGAGGTTGGCAACGGAAGGAATTACTTTGTGTTAGTTGTGTTTGAAGCTCTCGTGAGAGCAGGGGACAGAATTTAAGGAAAAGACAGCTTCCTTTCCATCTGAGGCTGCAGGCTGTAGTCTAACCAGCACATGAAATTATTTAGCCAGTGAAGAATCATTTTAGTTTTAGGCCCATGCCAAGGAGACGTTGTAATCCCATCCTGTTTCATTTTGAGGAAATGCAATTTAGAGAGTTCTCAGCGGTTCCTCTTAACATGGCTCTTCGTGCTCAGCTGCTGCCAGCGGTTATGCGTTAACTCTTCTCCCCAAATACCACTAAAGCTAGAAAGTTCCCAGAGAAGAAGAAAGACTCCTTCCATGAGGTGCAAAAGAAGTGATTCAAAAAGAAGCCCACTGCCCGCAGACCCACTGCTCTTGCCTCTCCCCAAGCACTTGTTCCCATCAGCAAACTGCCAGGCAGTGCTCTTCTCACCTGTCTGACCTGGGGAGAGGCTATTCTGCTATTCCACAACCTACTTTTCTTTTTAATACATCCACAAGTCTGAATTTGTTATTCCAGTATAAAACATCCATTGACTTGTTTGTGGCACACAGAAAACCCCTCGTGGATGTCATGGCACATCCTCCACCCAGACCTTCTGGACTAAGTGTCCCTATGGGGACTGCCCTCCCTGCCCTCCCTGTCCACTAGTCAGCCAAATAAGTGGCAAGATTTCAGAACAGTTTGGAATCATTAGATTATTTTATTGTGTGTTTTAGTTAAAGTCCATTTCAAATTCAAGCTATCTTATTTCTCATGAAGAGAGACCTCCCCCTCCTTGCTGTGGCTTCCTTGCTGCCTTGCCTTTACCCAGGCAATATGAGGGGAACATATTCTGTAAAACTAAATGCTATGTTGTTTTCCAAACATTTAATGCATTTTCTTCTCAA
This sequence comes from Merops nubicus, assembly GCF_000691845.1. Taxonomy (NCBI): domain Eukaryota; kingdom Metazoa; phylum Chordata; class Aves; order Coraciiformes; family Meropidae; genus Merops; species Merops nubicus. Next base: position 39,743 of record NW_008622181.1, read on the forward strand.
GATAGAGTGGTGCAAAGAAAACAGTAACCTTTTACCTGTGGAGATTTAGTTCAGGCTTCACCAAAAAAGTTTTGAGAGCCACATTTTCAAAGATGCTTGAAAATCCTGACAACTTGTAAGATTTTTAGTACTGTCTTTACAGTTGATTTGTAAACTTTTCAGTTTCTGATTCCAACTCAGAACAGTGCTTTTAAAAATCAGGTATAATGCCTAATGAGTGGGTGTTCTGAGCAAGTGAAAATTTGTCCCATTCATTTCCCTATGCTTAAAAAAACCACCTCTGGTACTAAGGACCCTCCTGTGCAAAGTGTCCCAGTAGGTATCTTTTCCTATAGTTATCCATTCTGGTGTATTGTTTCAGTTAACAGAGTGACCATCAGATGAACACAGTCTTTAAGAACTGATTAGGACAGTTTGATAAGCACAAGACAAGGAAGCCAAAATGCTGGACTTTTCAGCCCTCTCATGTAAAATGGAGAAGTTATTCCTGCCTGTTTCGTTGTGTAGAGCACAGGGTAGGGAACTGTGCCCCACCTTTGCTGACAGCCATCATCACAGGCACAGGCCATTAATGAGAAGAGAGTCAAATCTTTCTTAGCCAGAGTGGCTCCACACCTGGTGTAGTACCATCAATAATCAATATAAGTCCTGTCTGAGTGCAGCAAAGTCCTGTGTGGTCACCGGATCACACTGAACAGTCAGAATAACCAAATTATTTCTCCAGCTGAAACCACTTTTATGGTGTAACGACTGGGAGTTCAGCCTGCTGGGCATAAACACATCATATCTGGTTGTGCCATCACCAGGAAACTCTAGAGGGCTGGGCAGGCAATGATGTCCCCACCATAGGCTTCTATAGTGAAAATACAGGCAGGCTAGCATGTTTTACTGCATTTGACATATTTTTAATTAATTAGAAAAAATCCATGGTAAATTCATTAAGACTTTTCTGTGGGGGTCTCTCACCAGAGTCCCACAGCTGGGATTTTAAGGTCCTGAGACAAGATGTAGAAGTTTTCCCCTTGGATGAGGCCCAGAGAATGTACTGGAAAGATAAATGCACACTTCTCTCCTCATCTTCTTTCTTTCTCTGTAAAACATTTAGGCTTAGATCTTCCCTGGAGATAAATTGGCACAGTTTCACTCGTTGCAGTAAAGCTGCAATAATTTACGAAGGGCCTATGCATTTTAAATCACATCAGTTAGAGCAGAGACAGAAGGAATATTGCAAACCACGGTCCCTTCTGAGCAACCACATCCCCTCCAGCTCCTGGTCCCCACCTGACTGCTCTCCCCATTTCTACTTTAAAGCCAGGCTTGGCAGAATTTTTCTCATCCACGGGTACCCCGGTTCTGACCTGGGGCCAAGAAGAGCCTGAAGGAACAGACCTGCAGCTAGAAGTAGCTCAGTGCCCATGTGCCCGCCCTGGACAAGCTGGTGTGACCCTGCTCACAGAGCTGAGCACAGGGCAAGTTACAGCTCCCTGCAGAGTTGGGTCTTGGGGACCCCACGCTGCCTCCACAGCCGTCCCTGGCCCTCCCGAGGGGAGCTCAGACTGCCTTGCACCCCTTCCATCTCACATCCAGAGCGTAGGGCCCCACACCCAGCCTGGCCCCACAAATCCCCCAGCCTTCCCCCAGAGCTTTTCCAGGCATTGGGGTTTCCTTTTAGCTGCCCTCTGAAGTAATTAATACAGAGGGACGTATGCTGATTCTGCAGAGCCCATTAATCACTCTTGCTGAGACAGGGGGTCTGTTTGTACAGAGTTTGCAGAGATTATCGCCCTGGCTCCAGGATTTGTCACATTGCATTACAAATGGTGTTTTAGTGAGCTCCTCAGTTCCCAGTGGGCCATAACCTGTCTGAGGCAAAGTCAAATATTGTTGAGCAGCAGAGGTTTCTCAAGAAGGGGCTTATCTGTTCCAGATTGCTTTATTATATAAATAGGACTTCGATATGAGATACAAATGCAATTAATTCCTCAAGGGCTATATTTGATAATGGCACAGAAATTAATCTTCTGTCGCAGAAATAACACTGGTTGTTTCACGGAATTTGAGTAAAAGCCTACAGAGATATACACTATCCCACCCAAAATATTGCTTTAGTTTTCCTTCTAAAAGAATTCTATTATTATTCTTGTAACCTACTGAGATTTCTTATTTCAAAATGTCTTAACAGGGAATAATCCATTAGTAACTGAAGGAAAGGGCACAGCAGCCACAAAACAGCCATGACACGAGCACTGTCCTGCACGAGCAGGAGGCTGAGCCAGTGTTCCTGGCTTTCAGATCCATTCTCCCAGCCATAAACTTGCAGAAGGACGAACCAAGATTGAGTTTTACAAAGCCATTTAATGTGCCTAAGTACTCTGGTGTGAGTTAGCTGCCTAACGCTATTGGGGACCCCGTTCTAGATAATAAAATGTGTTGTTTCCCAGGGGAAGCTAGGAAACTCTTATATGATTCTACGAGGAAATGCTGATCATAAATCCATTCTTGGAAAAATTTACCAGCAGGACAGTCAGATAAGGACAGTCATAAAGCCAAGGGCATTAGTGAAGGGTAAATGCTTTCGGGACTACTCTATACATTTTTCAGCCTTTCCTTTTGCTCTCAGTGGAGCAGCAGAATTTCCAGTCTTAAGCTTTTACTTAAACTTAATAACATAGATGTACTTAAACTTACTTAAACTTAGTAACTATTAGTGTTATCAATCCCTTTTGCTAGGCTAGATTTTCTTTTCTGGGCTCAACGTACCTATACAAATGCATCCAGTGCCTTTCCCAAACTCTTGTTCTCCATCTGGTAAGTGGCAGCTCTGTTTGGTTCACTGTCCACACACATCATATACCCATGCAGATCAATGCACCTAAATGCCACAGGTTTTTCTGTGGCTTTCAGAGAGGAGAATACTGAGACAGAGGAGGAGAGGAGAGGAGACGGGAGGAGACGGGAGGAGGAGAGGAGAGGAGAGGAGAGGAGAGGAGAGGAGAGGAGAGGAGAGGAGAAGAGAAGAGAAGAGAAGAGAAGAGAAGAGAAGAGAAGAGAAGAGAAGAGAAGAGAAGAGAAGAGAAGAGAAGAGAAGAGAAGAGAAGAGAAGAGAAGAGAAGAGGAAATCCAAAGGCTGTTGGGATCTGGCTTAGATGCAGAGATGCTGGTGCAGGTGCACAGCCAAAGATAAATAGTGTTCGCTTCACCCTCAAATATACAAAACAAGTGGTGCATACCAGCAGGCAAGTGAGTAGGATATCAAAAGAAATGTGTCCAGGGACTGAGACACACAGTTTTGGCCCAATCATGGGAAAAAAATACTGAGAAATCCTTCAGGGGGAAAAAAAAAAGTGAAAGCTAGGCATTAGTCTCCTTCAGCATAATGGTACCAGATTCATTTGTGGTGAAGATAAGCTTGTGTATAACAGGAAGGTAGCTGAGAATGCTTTAATCAAATGTAGTTTTTAAAAAGCATCCATGAAATAAAAAATTTGTTATTTAGAAGTTTGGTGATTATGTATTTTGAGCAATCCCACCACCTGCAGCTTGAGTCAGCTAGCTACTTCAGAGACTTTTGGAAGGCACAAGTGAACAGATGGTGTGTTTGTGACACCATCAGGTAGTGGGCAGTGAATATTAGCGAACTGGCAAGTACCCACCAAAAATTATTCCAGAGCACACAATTAAATACGTTATAAATATCAACAACAACAACATTAAAAAAAAAACTCAATAGTTGAAAAGGAAGGAATGAGGAGTGGGAACAAGATTTTTTTCAGATTAATTACAGACTTATTTCTTACTTTTTCCTAGTCCATTACACATAGACACCAATTAAAAATTTATAAATTAAACTTCCCTCAGGTATTTTATATAGATAATTGTCTGCCATTTTGATATGGTCAAGCATATGCAATAAAAATGTTCTAGTTCTCACTAGCATTAAGAAATAAACACAGACTTGAAATCAAGTCCCTCAGACATCACAAAAAGCCAGAGAGATGAAAAAAAAACCTCCACTGATTGGCACAGAGCAGTGATTAATATCAATGCCATATCCCCATTTTAATTTTACTATCTTCAGCTCAGCAGCTTGGAAAGCCTGGGTTCTGACAGCACCAGTTCTGGAAATTTTGTCTAAATTTCTCTATGACTCAAGGCTGACACCAATGGTATGGTTCTTGCTTAGGAGAACAATAAATCTGACTTCTTTTCTACACAATGCATAAAGAAATACTGCAATTCTGTAAGGATTCTTATTATGATAGGGCAAAGGGTAATGGCTTTAAACTGAAAGGAGACAGATTTAGATTAGGTGAAAGGAGGAAGTTCTTTACCTGGAGGCTAGTGAGGAACTGGAACAGATTGCCCAGAGAAGTTGTGGATGCCCCACCCCTGGAAGTATTCAAGGTCAGGCTGGATGGGGCTTTGAGCAGCCTGGTCTGGCAGAAGATGTCCCTGGCCATGGCAGAGGAATTGAAACTAGATGGTGCCAACCATCTCTTTAAGGCACGTCTTTACTATTCTGTGATTCTATGATTCTATAATGCAAAAACTTATATAATATATTTTTTAAATATCCAATTTGATTAATGAAAAAAAAATCCTAATATAAACAAGCAACTCTCATTCTGAAAATGGACTGTGGATACTGAGAGGCAAGGCCTAAAAGTGGGATAAAAATACAGTGGTAGGACTTGGAGGAAGATTCTGACTATGAAAATGCAGCTGTATAGCCACTGACAACTACAAGAACCTTGCTAGGGCATGCAGAGAGGCAGTCAGGAACCCTAAGGCTCAGCTAGAAAGTGGCCAAAGATGTCAAGAACAACAAGAAATGGTTCTTCGGATATGTGAACAGTAAGCAGAAGCACAGGGCAGACATAGGACCATTGCTAAACAGATCAGGGAAATGAGTTACTTCTTACTGCAAGACCACTGTCCATGATATTTGAAAAGTCATGGAGATCAAGGGATATCCCTGATGACTGAAAGAGGGCAATTATCATACCCATCTACAAGGAATTGCCAAAAGAATACCCTGGAAACTACAGGTCTATTAGTGTTATTTCTATCCCTGGGAAAGTAATGAAATGAGTCCTCCTAGTAAGTGTCACTAATCAAATGAAGCAGGTGACTGGGGAAAAGCCAGCGCAGATTGACTAATGGCAAATGATGCCTGACTAGCCTGATCACCTTCTCTCTACATGGGAAAGCAGCAGATGTTGTTCACCTGGACTTCGGCAAAATGTTCAACACTATTTCCTGTAGCCTTCTCCTGGACAAGCTGACAAGATACAGATTGGGTAGGTGGTCTGTGAGATGGATAAGGAATTGGCTAACAGGCTGCAAGCAGAGTGTGATCAGTGGTTTTCATTCAGGCTGGCACCACGTCACAAGTGGGGTCTCTCAAGGATTGATACTGGGTCCTCCCTCTCCAACACCTTCATAAATTATTTGGATGATTGGATTGAAAGCTCCCTCACCAAGTTTGCTGATGACACCAAAGTGGGTGGTGCACTGGACACATCAGGAAGGAGAGGCATCTTACAGAAAGACCTTCACAGGCTGGAAGGGCAGTCTGGCAAGAACAATATGGAGTTTAACAAAGAAAAGTGCAAGGTCCTGCACCTGGGACAACGTAACCAAAGAGCCCGGGACAGTCTAAGACCTGTGTGAGTTGGGATCAGCCTTGCTAAAAGGGACCTGTGGGCCCTGGTGGACAGCAAGCTGACCATGCGGAGTCAGCAGTGCGCAGCTGCAGGAGTGAAGGCAAACTGGGATCATGGACTACATCCTCAGAAGCATCACTAACAGTAGTAGAGACACAATCATCCCACCCTACTTGCTGTTTATCAGGCTGCACCTGGAGTACTGTACTGTGTCCAGTTCTGGCCCCACAATTCAAGAAAGATGCAGACAGACCAGGGAGAGCCTGATGGAAGGTCACAAAGACAATCACAGGACTGGAGAACCTGCCCTGTGAGGAAAGACTGAAGGAGTTAGGTGTTTTCTCCTTGGAGAAGAGAAAGCTCAGGGGGACCTTATCACTTTTTTTTCTAGTATTTACTGTGTATTGGGAGAAGTCTGAATTCTTACAATAGTGTCAGCACAGTAGTCTGTTGACTTGTGCATGCTAGTGATCCCAACCTCTGAAGAGCCTGGGAGTTCAGGGAGATATTTACACAATCATTCCACAGGTGAGAAGCCAAGACATGTCCAAGGGCAATGGCATTCAGCTCAGGCACCCAGGGAGTTGGTGGCAAACCAATAGCTGAATGCAGAGTTCCTGTCGGCACCTTTTTGCACAAGACTCTTCTTGTCTATGCTTTTCCTTGAAGAACATTGAGCAGACAGCAGCTCTGTTCTTTTCAAGTGGGCCTGTGCAGTGCTGGGGTTAAACCCCCAGCCCTGGATGAGGGTTGGCAGATGGATGATGTCCACAACCACACAAGAAAGACCCTCCTGATTGCTTTTCACCCAGGGTCTGGCCAGCCTTGGGTGGGAACTGATGAGGAGATCACCCCCAGGTGCCCCCACCTTCCACATTAACTTGGAGGCGGGGCAAGAAGCCACCTCTGTAAGAGCTGATTCTGCTTGCAGTGGGGTTGGGAGGTCTGTCTGCACAGTATATGTATTGTGTGGGAGTTTTGGCTGTTGGAAGGGTTTCCTGGATCTTCATGGCAAGTGGAGTTCCCAGGATGACAGAGCCAGAACATGAAGCTGTCTCTGCGTTCCTACTCTATAACTGGGCTCATGCCCTGGCTGCTACCATTGCCCATGGCTTGGCTCCTTGTTCAGGTCACTCCCTTCTTCATGCCCACTGTGGTGGGTGAGTGCATTGACTTGTTCCTCCTCTGGCTGTCTGGCACTTTGGATCTCTGGTGTGTGATGTGGTGGCAGAGGGAGGAGTTCGGCTGATGGTCTGCCTGTTAATGATAACATCTTTCTATACCAGGCAAGAGGTCAGCAGAGGAGCCTGAATATGTTGAAATCTGCTTTCCTGCTAGGTGTTGCTGTTTGTGATGCAGAAGACACCTCAACTTGGAGAAGAGATGAATGGGAGGAAATACCACAGAGGTCTGTGCAGTCGTGAGTGGCATGGGGAAGGGGGACTAAGGAATAACTGCTTATGTTTCATCCATTACAAGGGCTATCTGGCAGGTAGCACATTCAAAAAAGACATGTGAAAGTATTTTTCATAAGATGTGTTCAAGTTGTGCAACTCTTTACTACAGAGGATTAGAGGCTTGAAGTTTACATGGTCTCAAGGAGAGACCAGACAAACGAGTGAAACAGAAATCAGTTGTGTGCTGTTCAAACCAACATATTTTTCCTGGGTCAGGACCTCCCTAACAAATTGTCAGAAAGCTGGGAAGTCATCTGGGGAATTACCAAAAAAATGTTTTGTCCGTTTTCATCTTATTCCTAAGGAACAGCTTACAGCTACTATTGGAGATGTGATACTAGACTAGACAGATTTTTGGATCATCCTGGAACAGTCCTGCTTGTATTCTTGGGAGCTGGAAGAGAGGTCAGGGGTGGAAAGAGGGAGCCAAAAATTTGAGAAAACTTCTCTCTTATTTTTTTTTTCTGAATACTTGCCTGTCAAAACGGGTGCCAATTCACAAAGTGAAAAATTTCCTCAGTGTTTCTCCAAGACATTCTGAAAAGAGTAACTGCCCCAAAGAGTCAAATCAGTAGCATCTTTGGCCCCAGAAGAATGAACATGGCAAAAACATCTTTCTGGATCAACTAGAAGTCAAGACTGCAACAAGAAACTTTTCAAGTCCCCTACTGAGATCCTGGAAGAGATTAGACTTAAAAAAAACAAAACAAAAAAAAAACAAACAAAAAAACCACCCCAACCAAACAAAAAATCCCCCCAAAAACCAAAACCAAACATACCATACTTTGGGCCACGATTTCCAAAGCCAAAAGAGCCTCAGTCCATCCCAGGCTATTGCCATGAGTACCCTCAGGAGCAATTAACTACATGGATTCACCTGATCAATAACGACATGAGAAAGGTTGCTCCTAGATGTATTATCTGCACGTTGGGCAGCAAGCCACGCACAATGTCAGGCAAGCTCTACAGAAGAAGGATTTGGCTGCAGACCTGCCAGTGCTGCAAAGTGTGTAATATTGAAAAACCATAAAAACAAGGAGTGTTTGGCATCATGAGATCTATATTCTGTGGGAACTCTCAGGCTATCAATGCAGGATCTGTGAGCAGGTTAGTCAGTCCAGCTCCCTGCTTTGAAAAGACAGAAACTGAGTCAGAAAGGGTAATGTTTTCTTAAGGGAATTGGGAAGTGGGCATTTTATTTGTTTATGGTTTATTATTCTGTTCCCTACTCTCCTTGATTGCTATGTTATTTCAGGTTCACCTTTTGCTACTGAACAATTCTTTCCTCCAGTTAACACCCAGAAATCCTCATGTATATATTTTCATCTCTTCCTTGGTTTCTTTTAAATCCTGATGACTAATATACTGTCTCTTTTCTTCCTCCCAGCTCACGGCTCTGAGTTGTTTTTAACTGGATCCCTCTTAGCAGTGTGGCTGTTTCCCTGTATCCACACACAGAGTGCAGCTGCACGCTCTCAGCTGCAGAAGAAATCAGAAAATAAAGTCCCCTGGAGAGAGCCCAGCCTGTCTCTCTGTAACACGCCATAGCAACTTCTGCAAAATGATCGCCTCTGTGAGCAGACAGCTGAGCTCTCTGAGACAAATTTGGGGCTCCAAGTGCATAGACATAATAATTACCAGAAATACATCACAAACCCCTCTCCTGGCATTAGTTAGGCTGTTCCTAAATCACAAGGTGCAGTGTCTCTCTCACTCTTGGGTACAAAAACTTCTGCGTTCTGTCATTCTCTCTCAGTACACTGCAATCTTTCTCCCTGAAATTGTAAATGATAACACCTGCTGGGGTTCTTATTTGTTCATTCCTTGTATCTCTGGCTGCTCCCTGTGTGAGCTATTATGCTCACACAGAGGTATGAAATATACAGTAGCTGCTTGTGAAAGTTCTATAGGAAAGATGCAATGAGTATAAATAACGACATTGTTCTGATACTCTTCATCTTGTATCTGACAGAACATGTTCAAGAAACTCCATGCCCACTCTAAAGCTGATGGAGAAGCCATTCACACCATATCAGTGCAGCTGAAAAAAAAATGAGCAGGCCTTCTCTGGACATCCTGTCTTCCTTTCACCACCGGAATGTATTTATTCTTCAAGTCATACCGTATTCATATTTACTTTAATGATTCATAAACATCCCAGGTTCCAGAAGCTTCTAATTAACTCATCTATTTAGTATCGTTAGCAGATGCTCAGGGGATGATTTATTGTACCCCACCGGATCACATGAACCTATAAATCCAGCCAGTTGTATTGGCAGGCAGACTGGGTAAATATCTTCTGCTGTTAGTAGATGGGACTCTGTCCCAAATTCAGCATTAATGCCCTGCAGACTGTGGCTGAAGCATTATTCTTTCTTCTATTATTCTAAACGTGTGGCATACATTGTACTGTAGAACACTGGTTATTTCCTTCTTTTTTTTAAGAAAGAGATTTAGTGAGGTACTGCACAGGATTCAGGGTGTATATTTATTCTAAGAGAAGAGGTAATCAATGGCCCCACAGAAGCTTTCACTCACTGGTTTTCTGTAGTTTCAAGAATAAAAACAGTCCCTCTGACATGCTACAGCAAAATGATCCTAAACTCTATTAGAGAAGTCACACTTGGAATTCTGTCAATCCTAGAGACGTGGCCAAACCTCCAGAGCATTTATTGATAAATATACGCCTGGCCACCATGGCTTTGGGTGGAACATGGAGCTGAACACCTACAACAGCAAAGTTACCTCTACAGGTACTTCCACAGCCATGTTTGACACAACACCTGCTAGTGCTGCCAGTGAGTTGCGTTGCTCAATTATTAGAGGGACTCTGGAGTGGTTTCTAGCCTGGACCAGCTAAACCTCCACCAGATGCTGGCAGGCAGAGGCAGCACGGCCAGAGAGCATCTGGATGGGTGCTGCGGAAAGGGGGGGGGTAAATCTGGTAGTTGTGTGGCCGGCGCTGAATATGTGACAGACGCAGAGCGGGAGGGAAATGGTAATTGTTTATTTACAGCAACATTTAAAGGTTCTTTTGTATTGCCGGTGATAAAGTTAAAAGCTATGGGTATAACTAAAGGTTTATTGCTAATAACAACAACACACTATATATATATATGTGCACACACACACACAAAACAACAACAACTTGCCTGCGGTAGGCCCAGCTGCCTGGGAAATAGACAAGCTCATTGGACAGAAAACACAATAGATCAAGACACAGTAAAGTCGTGACAATAATCAAGGGTACGCTTAGGATGAAGCATAGAAATGCACCTGAAGAGAAAAATATGAATACACCCGGGGAGGAAAAGTCTGTCTCTCAGCGTTGGCTGAGGTAAATAATCTTACCCACACAGTGTCCCAAGTGGGGGGGATGGCAAAGGAGCAAATTCGTCAATCCCTCCTGTCATTGGTGTGGTTCTGAGTCGATCCTGTGCCAGTTTTGGGGCCGACATTGGGGTGATATTTATACTTGAGTTTTTTACATTACATCACCGGGGTGTACGTGCGGGTGGGGATGACTGTAGACAATCTTATCCCTTCAGTTAATGCTGCAAAGTCTGTTGAGTTACACCTACATGGGTGGGGGGTAGTGGCTCCCTTTGTTTCGGGCTTAAGCCATCGGAAGACTGGGACCACGAGGCCTCCTTTCATGCTCCTCCAGGCACCCAGATAACACCAGATATCGATCTGGTGATGGTTTGTACTTGGTGAATGGACTTTGTCATTAACTGTGTTCTCTTTACAATGGGTCCGTTTGCAGGCAGCTCGGCTTAATGACACAAATGGAGCCTCTCAGCTTTGGCCTGGTGGAAATGTATATGTTTTCTTTTTTTTTTTTTCCCCAGTTTCAAAATGGTAACTGCACATGGTCTGATTGCCTCTGCCTGTTGCCTGGGCAGGAGCTCTCTTCCAAAATGGAAAGGCAAGTTATTTACCTCACTGGCAAATTTTACAGCTTCCTTCTCACTCACTCCCTTTTCACTCCAGTTCTTCCCAATGGCAACACCATGATCCAGTTTGTGTCAAAAAAAATACTAAGGAAATGCAGATAAATATTGTTTTAAATTCCTTAAGGTGACAGTTATTAAAAGACTTTATTTTTTTTGTGGTAATCTATTTGCCTGTCCATAGCCTTTTAAAAAAAGGTGTATTTAAGCTTTGTGCTTCAACAGGACTGAAAGAGGTTGCTATAAATAATTATGGAATGTGAAGTGCTGGGGTTTAAACCCCCAGCCCTGGATGAGGGTTGGCAGATGGATGATGTCCACAACCACACAAGAAAGACCCTCCTGATTGCTTTTCACCCAGGGCCTGGCCAGCCTTGGGTGAGAACTGATTAGGAGATCACCACCAGGTGCCCCCACCTTCCACATTAACTTGGAGGTGGGGCAAGAAGCCACCTCTGTAAGAGCTGATTCTGCTTGTAGTGGGGTTGGGAAGCTTGCTTGTGCAGTGTATGTGCTGTGTGAGGGATGTTGTTATTGAAAGGGTTTCCTGGCTCTTCATGGCAAGTGGAGTTCCCAGGATGGCAGGGCAAGGTCATGAGTTTCCATCTAGGAAAATTCTAACATAATTCATTGTCTGGCTGATTCCATCTCCCACAGCATGGTTCCTTGGTCAGTTTGCTCACTTCTTCACACCCTTTGCAGTGGGTGAGTGCATTGACTTGTTCTTCTCTCTAGTTGTGTGGCACTTTGGATCTCTGGTGTGTGACGTAGTGGAGGGCAATTTGGCTGCTGGTCTGCCTCTTAGTATATCTAACCCAATATCATTCTATATAGGGCAAGGGGTCATCAGAAGAGGCATGTTTTCTGTTCAAATTTTAAAAAGTGTTTTTAGTAAAGTTACTGTGTTTTAATATACTTTTGACTCAGAATGAGATTTTGAAGATTAACCCCCTCTGCTGTGTGCTCCAAGCTTACAGCAGTGTTTTCTGCATGTGAGTTTGAGAAGGGAGAAGAAATAAAAGTAGTATTTCAGAGGGAATGGGAAGCAAAACTACATTATTGTGGCACTGCCCAAATAAATGAAGGAGCAGGGAATATGACAGCCTGAGAAGGACTGTGTACATTACACAAATATGCTGCATTAAGGAATTTCTAGGAAGTATTAAATTCCTCTTCAGGACTTATTATGACAAATCAGTGCAGGAACAATACCACAATGAGTGTGACTGTTTCAAATTTTAACTGAAGCTTTCATCTTGAATCTGGCACCCTTCCTTGCTGCTTCCAGCTCTAGTAGTCAGCTCCCAAGGCACTTGTGGTGTCTCATACGGCACAGTCCACTGCAACCAGCTGTTGTGAGAATGGGTTCAACCTGGGGCTACAGCAGCAGCGTACCCTGATGGAAGCACAGAGCATGCCGATGTACCTCTCCTGCACTGGCTGGAGGGACATCTCTGCAGATTCTAGGCAATGACCCTGAAGTTTCTGCTAAGGCTGGCCAATTCCTATCACTCAAGCTGGATTCTCAAACTCCATGAAACACTATCCTTACAATTTGAAAAGTCAGCAGAAAGCATCATATGTTATGGCTGTGTACGTCCAGATTAATATTAAAGAACCTGAGCAGGTAATGCACTTCTGAGGACTACTTTGTAAACATACGATACACAGGTTGAAGAATTGTTTTAAAAAATCAGTTAAACTCACATACGTAAAGAAATAGAAATCTTTCTTTTTAAGATTTGCATCTCAGTTAGCTAGAAATGCACCAAGGGAAGTTAAAAATCTGGCTAGAGGTGATTAGGCACACTGCTAAATCACATGCACGCCACAGCATGGACTACAGTGCATACCCTTCTATTACATCACCTCAGTCACTCGCTTCTGCTTCCTAATGCCACCAAACAAGGTACAGGAAATACCTACTACAGGTATTTGTACCATTTTTGGCAGCTCCCTCCTCCAACCCAGTTCTGTTCTGCTCACAACCATAGAGAACAGTGAAACAAACGCAGCAGGGTGTGAGTCCCAGCACCACCAGCTGGCTGTACTGCAGGACTCTCCTCAGCTGTCCTATACTGGGCTGGCATTATGTGTTAGCCAGGGCTCTGGTTCAGCACTTTCAAGTTCCATTCTTCCTATTTATAAAGGAAGAATAAAGTAGAGATAAACTAAACACACTAGAGATGCCATTATAATGCCCAGAATATCAACACAATCACACGCCCTCCTGGATCTTCTTAGTAGATAAAGATCAAGAACAAGAGACATACCAGTTCATGTGGAGTTTACAGAGTAATTTAGGCTGGAAGGGACTTCCTGAGGCTGTCTGGTCACTTTGCAAAAGAGTTAAGTTTTGTATTTAAACAATACAGCTAAATAAGATGCTGTACCTTTTTAGAACAATTCCATATTCCATAACAGAACAACTGTTCAACCTAGTTTTAGTAAGAATGGCAATCTAGGTTTAGAAAGAAGTCTAGTATTCCAACAAACCCCACATGAAAACCATGAAGCTTTTCAAAAAAGTGCTATTGATCATGTGAACTCTGGCAGGAATCAAGATGCTGGAGAGAGTAATGGAACATGAGGGTTCCTAAATATTTTGTCACAAACTCAATTACTAAACAACAATAAATTATTAGGGCAATAACCTGCAAATGTTGAGAAGCAGCAATAAGCAGTACCACCTCATAAAAATAAGTTTTAATATTAAGAACTTGATTTCACATGACTGCATATCAATCTTTGTTTTTGTAAAGTTCAAACAACGTTCAAGCCCTGCACTGTTTGCAAGGATGGGTTTACTCTTCTTCATTCTTCTCCATGGGCTGCACACCTCCTGCTTTGGCCCTATTTCGCTTTCTTTTTCTTCTTTTCTTCTTTTCAGCAGAAGGCTCCTGACCCTCCTGTGTTTTCTTCTTTTTCTTCTTCAGACAGCTAAGGGGATTTGGGCCACCTGGCCTTTTACGTTTTCTTCTCTTTCCACCTTCTTGTTTTGCTAGTCCTTCTTTTTCTTTAAGCTCCACAATACTTTGTTTCTGGTGCTCTGGAACGAGCTGATTTGTCTGCAACTTTTGAACAAATGCCAAAGATTTAGGAGAAGGTTTGTCTAGTACCATAGTGTTCTGAATAATAAAGAGGAGAGGAACGCCAGCCTTCTTTTTCACTTTGTTTGCTAAATCCTGGTCCTGCAAAATTAAATACTTTAGTCAATATTTTCGGATTAAATGATATTTGCAATTCAAATGCACCTACTTTTAATACAAAACTATGAAGATAAATTACATTATGAAAAAGATAAGAAACTTCATCTAGCAGATATACACAGCAATGCCTTTCAGAGCAATTTACATTTCAAATTGTCTCCTTCTGATTAGCTGTACTTCTGATGGAAAGTTTATTAACACTTCCTTTTTAATGCATGTACAAGTATTGATGAGTTTTTTGAGGAAAAAGTTCCCGTTTATTAGTATGCAGTCCACAACTTCATGAGAAGTAAAATTTTTTCTTGTATCTTACATAAGTATTATAAATGTAATATACATTACATTTTCTTCTTGTATCTTACACAAGTATACAGAATTCTGCTGGAAACCATTTTATATATAGTATATTATTTATACATAAAATCCCAATAACAGACCTAAGAAAAAAGCTGCCTTTCTTATTTGTACACGAGTTCTACCTTTGTTCGTTAGTGAAAACTTCAAAAGTTTCTTAAAATTTAAGTTATATGGTTGTTTAACACAATTTCACTTTTCAGGCTCCTGTGCAAAAGTTCGGTGCAGGCGATGCACACACCAACAATATGTAAATTAACATTAATCAATTGTTTTCTTACATGTCGATAGGCAGATACTACATTTTCTACACTTTCTGCTAAACAAAGCAACAACCTTCTAAGGTAAAAAAATCTAGTCATTCAAGTAAAACAAAAGATTCCTTACTTCATAATTAGCAAACATTTACGAGCGAGTGAAGCTTTACAAGAGTAATTCCCTCAAGCTATTAAAAAATATCATAATCAAGGTTTCTTTAAGTTTCCTCATCCTTGGGTGTTAAAGGATCACTTCAAATGGAATGGAATTATGTTTTCCATGAGCATTTACCTGTGTAGCAATAAAGAAGTGATGAGGGTTGCCTTCTTCAATCATGGAAAGTAAACAGGCCGAACCACTTACAGGCTCCTTGTGGTGAGAACAGTTTTGAACTTGAAATCTTTGGGCAATTAATTTTGCTCCATACAGTGCTTTCCCCAATGATTCCAGTTCTTTCAGAACACACCTAGAAAACAAATGCAACAATGATTTCTAAATGAGAAAATAACTACACTTTAGAACAGCAAAAGGTTGGCATGACTCAATTACCAATAAGGAATGGTGAGTTGTTTAGGCTCTATGATTTGTAAATGACACCCAATAATCTGAAAGCAGTAGCCCATCTGAAGACATCAGCAAGATTTCCGTGGTTCCAAACAAGATTAACCAGTAACCACATTAAGTTATATTACATGATTTAAGAATACTTCGCATCAGTGACAACGTTAAATCCTTGCATTTACGTTTGGAGATCACCTAGCATATGAACTAACTGCTTAACAAATAAAATTACTTAAATTAGCACAAACTGATTACTCACGGCGTGCAACTTCAACCCTGTATTACTGTCCTTGACCATGCTTCAAACTTGCTATCAGAATCCAACCGACTCAAGCAGCAGAAGAAAAAAGACTATGGACATCACAGAATCACAGAATGTTAGGGGTTGGAAGGGACCTCCAGAGATCAAGTCCAATCCCCTTGCCAGAGCAGGACCAACTAGTCTAGGGCAGGTCTAGAACACAGGAACACATCCAGATGGGTCTTAGAAGTCTCCAAGGAAGGACACACCACAACCTCCCTGGGGAGCCTCTTCCAGTGCTCTGGAACCCTTACAGTAAAGAAGTTCTTCCTCATGTTGAGGTGGAACTTCCTGTGCTCCAGCTTGTATCCATTGCCCTTCATCCTATCACAGGGTACAAGTGAAAACAGGTTGCCCCTTTCTTCTTGACACCCAGCCCTCTTATATTTATACACATTAATTAGGTCCCTCCTCAGTCTTCTCCAGACTAAACAGCCCCAGGTCTCTCAGCCTCTCCTCGTAAGGCAGGCATTCCAGTCCCCCAGTCATCCTCGTAGCCCTGTGCTGGATTCTCTTGAGTAGATCTCTGTCCCTCTTGAAATGGGGAGCCCAGAACTGGACACAATACTTCAGGTGAGGTCTCACCAGGGCTGAGTAGAGGGGGAGCAGGACCTCCCTTGTTCTGCTGCACACACTTTTCTTAATGCACCCCAGGATCCCATTGGCCCTCTGGCCCCAAGGGCACACTGCTGTCCCATGGACAACTTGTTGTCCACCAGGACTCCAAGGTCCCTCTCCACAGAGCTGCTCTCTAGCAGATCACCTCCTAACCTGTACTGGTGCATTTTATTACTCCTGCCCAGGTGCAGGACTCTGCACTTACTCTTGTTGAACCTTGTGAGGTTCCTCTTGGCCCAGCTCTCCAGTCTGTCCAAATCTTGCTGTTCAGGTGCATCAGCCAAACCTTCCCATATGATTAAAAGCCTGGAAGTTTATGTCTTTACAACATTCCAACTATAGAAAAAAAAATGGAAACCTAAAATCCTCCTCTTAGCATCACTCGAGCAGACATTCACACAGGACAGTGAAGCAGCCTATGAGGATGCTAGCTCTGATACTCAGAAATGAACAGGTGATGAAAACTAAATTAGTCCAGTCCCTGAGTCTTAGTGCTAAATATGGGCCATGGTAGGGATGTACGGCCTTGAAACACAGCTTCAAGGATATGACAGCAACCACTTTTCTTTCCAGAGAAGAATGATTAGCCTTTGAGGACAGTCTTTGTGGAGACCTGAGCCAGGTCTTTTTGCAAATACCCTCAGAGTAAGCCAGCTCATTTGCTCAGGGAAGCTCTGGAGGTGCTCCCTCACCAATTTAGCATTCTGACAGGAGGGAAAACAAATCCATTCAGCTGCCCTAAGTGGAAACTGGTCCAAAAGACCCACAGAAGTGCTTGCTGAAAGGAGGAAGCAAAAAGTGACATTTTGACATGACTGGATCACAGTTTGGATCAAATTGTTTCCTGAACCTTTCACAGCTAAGGCCATGACTCGATCCTTTCTCCTGTTCAGAAGTACGGGGCAGTTCCACATACTTTGCAAGTCGACTCTTTGCAGAGCAGGGTACACATCTCCCCGGTATTTTCAGTACTCCACCCCGGAGAGGCAGTGCGCTAGTCAGTTATTGCAGAGACCCAAGGGAGCCATTTCATCACGTTCGATTCATAAAGAGAAGGCACGGGCAGCTCCGCGGCGGCGGCTCCCGCCCG
>NW_008622182.1:0-18551 GCF_000691845.1 Merops nubicus
ACCCAGAACTATCAGTGCTGGTTCCCCTCAGACGTAATTATTCTATGAAGTTCTCAGCATCCAAACTGCAATAAAATGAAAATGTAAGAAATAATTATATAAATGTACAAATAATAAAATGGTAAAATACATGCTTGCTGTTTATAAAACCAGCACACCTTGAATTGTCTACTATAAATGTGACCCTATAGTTGGGTACTAGGAGATATTTTCTAGTTAAGAGAGCCAGAACTGCTTCTGAAGTAGCTTTGAAAGCCTTGTGCCATCACATCGGGGTTCATCTGCCCACCAGCTGGAGCAGACACTCACCTGAAGAGGGTGTGGAAGAGACAGCAGGGGGAGTTGGAGAGGTGAAGCCATCAGCAAGGGGCTGAGCTCCTGCAGCAGCAGCAGCAGCGTCTGGGGCAGCGGAGGGAGGGGCAGGAGCAGGAGGAGCGGGGGCAGGAGCAGAGGTAGCAGGGAGGGGAGAGGTGCCAGCCGAGCCAGCAGGGGCTAAGTGGAAAGAGGAGGAAGAGGTGGAGTTAATAAGGAGATATGTTAGCAAGGATTAGAGAAAGCCTACTGACTATTCAGTGTTAGCTATTTATTAGATGCACAGTATTTTAGGATGCACAAGAATGGAGAGAAAAATGGAGCTGTTAAAGAAAGGCTCATTCCTATGTAGACAGTAAATGACAGCAGTGAGTCCACTTCTTCCCAGGTGTGAAGGGAACAACCCAGAGGTTTTCACTGAAAGGCACTGCTCTGGAAAGATGTCATTACACCTTGTCATCTACACTTGGATCTGAGCTGCTGCTGCCTGTGGCTTTCGTACGAGTTGGAAAATACAGAGAAGAGGAAAGCAAAAAACTTCCAGTTCTTTGGTTCAGAAGCATCATGTATTTCAGATCACACTGCAAGCCAGCTACACACTCTTCTCCACTGAAAGGGCTGTGCAAAGGAGAAAGGAGCACTAGCACCACTTCCTATTTCTGGAATACTGGGGTGATTACACTGAACAAGTGTCCTTTTGTGACAGCTCAGTTGGGCTTGCATTAATGCACTGAAGATTTACCCTGTGCCTGCCTCTCATTTCATCTAACTTTTTAAAAACATGCTGCTATGTATCTGCTTGAACAGCCAATGAAAAGAAACATTTATTTGCTTAAAAGGACAAGGGAGAATTTTCCCCCAGCCCACTGAAAAGGCTGTTGTGTCCTACCCAGTCACATGCAGGCAGTCAGGCAAAAGATTCTGATAAACAAAATAATATATAAAAGCAGCATTAGAGCACCTCAGACACCCCCAGAAAACATACTACTTGGCTCAGACTCATACTACCAACAGCTATCAACTTTCAAGGCTTGGATATTTCTGCATAATGAACTTTGAGACTTCCCTTGGCATTTGGGAGACCTGTCAACCTTGACAAGTGTGCAATCTTTCCAAAAGACAGGGGAACAGGAAGTTTCCATTTACCTGGGTAGACACTGGGAGGAGATGGTGTGGGGACAGCAATAGGAACACCCACACTTCCACTTCCACTGTTCTCTCGACTGCTGCTCCGACTACTTGGGTGGCTGCCTCCACTACTCCCACTGCTGCTGTAAGAAACCAAAATAACCCAGGGTGTGAATATGCTGCTGTGTGTGCTGCAACATAAGATTCCTTATATAGCACCCCACTAATCAAAGAGACAGGGAACAAGAGAACAGAAACAAGGATTATAGACCTACATACAGCTTAGTTCTCCTACATCTCTTCACTTTGACTACAACACAACAGGTTTTTTAGTTAGTCTTAGTGAACGCGCCCAAAACTGTTACACTTCTGGCACCTTGCTCCAAAGCATGTCATTCCAACATTGCTAAAGCCCTACTGAGCAAATACAGGCCTTTTTCCTAGAACTTATGAAATGTGTAGACTGTTGTGCTTCCATAGGAGACTATGGAAATCCAGAAATTGTAAGGTAATAAAGTAAAAGTCAGTTCTTCTTTTTTTAAGTCCATCTGTTTAGCCATCCTCAAGTACTTAAGATTTTTAAAAAGCAAAGATCTCAAGGGAAGTATTTAGACCTGTCACATCACAACACTCATTTATCCTAGACAAGACACTAGCCTTCTGCAGAACCTTTGGTAATACAGCTCAGCTTCATTCTGTGCTTGAAGGTATCAGTACCCTCAAAATATAATGCTCTTTTCCAGCTGCTTAAGCTAGTAACATCAAAGACTTTTCAAACAAAAACATAAGCTATACGGACACTATGCAGCCCTTCAACATGTAGAAGGCAAGCTGTGTGTGAAATCTTTCCCCACTTTTGTAAACACTTTGTAAAATAATATCGTGACCTATTTGAAAGACTTCACAATTTCAGTAATCCGTTAAGTACTATAACTGATTGCACTCAAGGTGACTAGGGAATTAAGTGAACAACCTTAACATGAGTCACTGTTTTGCTGTTCTGGTTGTACCAGGGTGCATTCTCACCACGCCAAGTGACGTTCCCAGCCCCTGGCACAACTCAGCAAGCTTCCCTCTACGGGTGCCGATGGATTTGAGCTTTATGGCACTTTTATTTTGGTCTAGAGCAGTGAGCAGGCTTTGTGCAGGACTAGAGGAATACCTGTACGTGCGATTCCTCTGATTGACAGAAGCTGTTCTAACGGGGCTCTGCTGGGAAGGAGCCATATTGCGGGTTGGACTAGGCACGTAGTCATTTGGTACCACCGGAGGACGCACGGGCTCCAGCGTGCGGTAGGGAGAGTGACGCCTACACAAGGACAAGTACATTCCAGAAGCAAATTAAGAGAACACAGACAAAACCAAAGACTCTTCATTCTTTAACAGACAGCCACGTGCTAATTAGTAATGGGATTTTTCTTTTCTTAAATTGTTCTTCACGTACTTCAGCCTCTGTGTCGCGCATCCCATTCTTGTTTTAAAAGTAATTCATGTTTTTGTTTTAAAACAAAGCAGCATGGCCTGTATGTATATACACAATCACATAGCAACAAACAGCATTCATCCCAGTTATAACACAGTCTCCTAAGGTCAAAGTTCATAGACTTAACAGGGAAGTACTTCATGACACACAGCACAAATAATTAACGAACAATGCCACATACTAATTTTCCAGTTGTTTAGTACCATCTCCCAAAGCCACAGAGTTAATGACTTTTTAATCTGAAGCATGTAGTTATTAAATGTTCTACACTAATAAAGAGGTCCCTCCAGCTGGCAATGGCTGGTGCTGCCCACTGTCTTCTGGCAGGAACGTGTTAACTGAGCTATAAAACACGATCAGTGTCAGAGGATGTGGATATAGCACCTCTTCACTTCCTGAATGGCTACAAGAACAACAAAACAAAACCCCCCAAAATCCCCACACAGGAATAACCTTCCTTTTTCCCCCCCCTTCTGTTCACACGTTCAGTAGCTGCACTTACCCAATAGTACCTTTCCCCGACATGGGTGGGCTCGGTGGCTTCTGGGTGGGTGGCGTTGTGCGAGGCAGCCCACCCATCTTCATATTCTGGGTGCTGACCTGCAGGAAAGAACGGGGACAAAAACGGCCTTCACTAAGCTCAGCTTCTAGGGGGAGAGCCATTGAGATGCCTTTAGCAATTAACTCTAAGTAGGGGAAGGATTAAACAAAAAAAAATTGAGAGGCCATGCATTTGATATGCAATTTCCACTCCGCTAGAAGTCACGAGTTGTGCTCAAAGGACTCTCTGTTACATAGGGGGTTTAAAAATTCTATATTCAAAAGGTGAATTTGCCTTCAGGCTAGCACATAAATGTTAAATCACTGACAATACAGACACTGCAGCTAACTTGGTTAAACCTCCCAGTCATCTTTTGAGATAAAGGCAGTTAATCCAGGTTGTGCTATTGAATTGTAAATTTGCAAAAGTATTTTTTAATACTCTTTAAAAATAGTAAGGTTTATCTAATACACCACAATTTTGTGTAATTCATATAAATATGGAGAAGTCAAAGTAATCTCCAAATAGGATCCGTTAATCCTTTAATGTTTTCACAGTATGATCTCAAGATAATATTTACTGTAAATACTACTTATGTATATATAAACACAGAGAGAAAGTGATATGGGGAAAAATACAAAGATGTGCTTTTTTTCCCCACCAAATTGGTAGCAATTTAATCTACAAGAACTGACAAATAAATGGACAGGGAAAAAGAAATTGAGCAGTGATGTGATGTAATTGCAGTTGGCCCCTTCCCCTCTTTCAGGTTAGAATACTAATGAAGGAACTTTTCTAGAAAAGGATTGATTCAAACTTCTTTTACAATAACCAAGATAGAGGTTTTGGTTATCTCTGTACTGCTGGCCTCTGGGTGCATGCAGCCTCACAGGAACCAGTCCATGGTCTGTCAGACACCTGTGATTTATGAATGTTCAAAGTATTGCTTAGACAACCTACATAGATATGCTCACATCCCTTCTCCTCTTGTTCCTGTCATGCTCTATTTCACAGCGTTTCTTATTTCCCAAATCTAAGTCTTGCACAGTGCCCCCACCTCCCATATAAAAGGCTGAGTGATCAAAGCATTAAGAGTATTTGCAAACATCATTAAAGGCAAATTACTCCTTTAATATTTGACTACAATGACTCACTCAAAACCCTGGCAGTGTTTAGATTTCTGAATTGATAAATACTGAGAAGTGTAAAAAGTGATAAATTCACTATTCTAATCCATAGAAATTTGATTCCCTGGCTCTAAATAATCCCAAAACTACCACATTTTCAATCTGCTGGGAGGAAAGAAAACCAAGCATTGGAAGGTGGTTAGTTTTGCCAGATTCAAAACCAGCTGTTTGGATTTATTTGTGCAACAGTACTTTGTAATGTCAAATTAAGGCAAAATTCTTTTGCACAGTGTTATGAAGTCCTTTAAGCCAACTCTAAGCAACAAGAAATCTAAAGTTAATTCAGGTGAGGGATGAGGTAAGCACTGAACTACAACTACTGGAAGGGAAGAAGGGAAAGTGTAAAATGAAGTATATTTTATTCTATACACGGAACATTAAGGAATAGCACAACATCAGATTTTTTTTAAAGTTGCAGCACCCCCTGTATTTCCTCTTTCATTAAAGGCACCCGTTCCACCCACCTACCTGTTTGAGTTGTCCAAAAAACACCCAAAACCAGACAAACCCCAAAAACCACAAACAAAACCCCCACCTTAATTAAACACTCACTGGCATTGCCACTTGTTCTGTAAGAAACAGCCCATGAAGCCTAGCAAGGCAGGGATTTTGGATGGCTTTAGATGACAGCAAACTCAGACCAATCTGTGCACCCTGAACAGTCCATTTAGGTGTTTTAACTGGCTACACTATTGTTTCTGGCCAGATGATGTGATGAATAGCTATCAGTTCACAGTTAATATAAAATTTCATCTATTTAACCATTAAAGAACCTTATTACTTGTACACAACCACTGCAGGAACAAAGCCAAAGTTTTAGGCTTCCACAGGTCTAAAGCTACTTGAAAAGAGAGTAGAGGTGGAGGATGCAGTGACACCATGCAGGATGCAGGAAGAAGTGAAGTGATACTGGCCTCACCAACACACAACTCCAGTGCCTGCCAGCTGCTTTCACAAGGAGAGTAGAGGTGGAGGATGCAGGGACACCACGCAGGATGCAGGAAGAAGTGGAAGTGATACTGGCCTCACCAACACAGAACTCCAGTGCCTGCCAGCTGCTTTCACTAACACTACAAATAAACATATCCTCAGCACAGGATGGGAAGAAGCTTTAGAAAATGTAGCCAACAAAAAAGTGACCCTTTTTTAGCCAAGAAACTTCAGTCATAAAGAAATTGTCCTTAAGAAAGACTAAGCAGAAAGGGAAATGCATTGGAAGAGCTTAGTTTGAGGCTCTTTGAAATGACTTTCCAACATTCAAATAAAAATGTTTAGAGAACAAGTAATTAAAATTTACAGGGCTGTCTCAGGCTCTTTGCAATTACTTTTTATCATTGAAATAAAAATGTTTAGAGAGCAAGTAATTAAAATTTACAGGGCTGTCTTCAAGTCTGACAGGGTTGATGGCTTTAAGATCAGCTACTCTAAGTTAAACAACCCTGCTTGGGTAACTTCCCCATTGACTTATGGCCAAATAATCACAAAAGAGAAATTAAGAATATAAAATTATTCCAACAGTTTAGATCAAATGGACTGATCTGTGGAAACAATATAATGCTTGACACCAAAAAAGGTTACAGACTGCCTCCAGGAAAGGAAAAAAAGACAACTGGAAACTATGCAAGTTGCTCCTTCAGTGGAGATACAAATGTTGTAACATTTCCAACTGACCCATTTTATGGTGACTTCTACTAGGAGGAAAAAAAAACAGAAAAAAGGAAAGCCATTCATGCTCCAGTCTTACAAAACTTGACTCTGTTGCCTTTTCCATTTTACACATGAGAGAGTTTCCATACATAAGTCTCCATCCCCACACATCCCTCTTACCAAGTTCTAAAATCCAAAGTATCCACCAGAACTCGAGGTCACATTTGCCCTCAAGTTTCAAAAATCAGCTTTCTGGAGTAAGCTGGAATTTGCCACAAGTTGCACTGTGATGCAACTGGTTTAATCAGGGGGTGAAAGCAGAGGAACACATCTGTCTGTTGGTGGTTCCTGTGACTGCAGGACCCCAGGGAGCTGTGGGGGCTTTGTAGTTAAGAGCCTGCAAATCCTTTTAGGAGACTGTGCAGCAAAACAGCGCCTGCAACCAGACACACAAAGCAGCATCTCTGCCTTGGCTCCCAAGTGCCAAAGCAGCAAACCACTGTGCTAAAACAAGAAAATAAAAAAAAATAAATAAAGAGAGGCAGTAATGATCTGGGCACAAAGCTCAGGGGAACAAAACAAGACGAAAAAAACAAACCACCACCCAGCTGACTGTTCTAAAATCAGGAAGGCAACCTTGAGAACAGACAAGTAAGACATCCTGAAGGATGCTCTGAGATCCAGCTCCACAGCAGCAGCTATAAAATGAACTGTAAATAAATGGGCCACTATGAAACGTCCTGTTTAAAAAGGGTACAACAGTATTTCATCCAGTATTTTCTATATTGAGCTATAGTATCAGTTTTAGCAAGGTAACATCTGATGACTTCAATACACAATAGAAGACTGACTACAGCCCTAAGAAAATTGTAATTTTAAGTGTAAAGTTTTGAACAATTATGACTTATTTATCCAATTTCTGTATTGGGCAACTGGTTTTTCACAGATCCCAGTGATCAAATGATTTTCTTATGGTCCTACATATGACTGACTTTCTCTCATAGTCATATCTTCTATAAACATTTAACAGATTGAGATTCTTCAGGACTCCACTGTGTAAGAAACTTTGAGGATGTCCAAAGAATCATCTTTTGCCATAACCTATGGCAAAGCCACGAAAAAAATAACCTAAGGCTGAATGAAAACTGTGTTCCCATGGCTTGCTTCATCTTGTTAATGCTACGGAGAGGATGAACGAATTTTGGTCCATCATCTGCTACCTCAAATAAATTCCTTCTCAGGCTGTGCTCAGCCACTTGAATACTCACTCTACATGTCTAATTAAATAACATATTTGTCAGTTGATCAACGAGCTGATGTAGAAGTGAAACGTCTGAATTTCAACCCTGTCCTGATAAATGACAACAAGTAGAAGCTTCAGCAAGTGAATTTACTTGTTTTTTTTACACATCCACCTACATAATTGAAGAACCCAGTCTGGTGCATACAAAAAGGCTTAAACAATGTCATTTTCAATGGATTTGCTGACAGGAGATGCTACAGATACTCCTCTGACTTCTAAGTGGAATTTTCTTCAAAATCTGTTTAAAATTTAAATTTAAGCTACCCAGACTCAAGCACAGTTAACCCTGCTACCCTCAGTCAGTTCAATATGCTGTTATCTACGACTGAGGTTTCTTTGCAGCCATGAAAAGCAAATGCAAGCTAAACACTTCATATCCAATCTCTTGTAAATAAAGTAAAATAATTATTCACAGATAACTGGAGTTAGTAGCCACCATTTAGTTTTCTTCTTTCAGGCTGATGCACAGTGACTATAGTGAGACTTAAAGAATAACTTATGTCCAGTGAGAGGTCCTGTGCTGCTTTTTACCCTTTTTCTTTCTTTTCCTGTTTTTGTTCTTTTAAACCCTCATGTTTTGGCAATGAGAAGTTGATTGATTTATTGTGATTTCCCAGATCAAGTTCACTCTAGTAAAATACAGAAATATTTTAACCAGCGTTATAATAAGAAAATGTTATTTTTGTTCCAAACCTATAAATAGAAAAAATATTTTTCTCTGAAAAGCTGCAGAGACACTCATCAGCACTGCAGATGATGCACACACATGGCAGTTCACACATAATCTAAAATTACACAGTTTTAAATTTTTTTTAGGATGGTCATGACTTGTGTATAACTGTAACTGCAGAGAGCAAAAGAAAACAGAGTGTGCAAACTGTTTTTTTAAGATCCCTGAGAAAACCATCATCCAATATGAACTGTGCCCAGAATGAGGCATATTCAGCACCAGAAGCATCCATTTTGTGTGGGTGGACAGAGAGAGCCAGGGAGGAAATGTATTTTGCAGTTCTCAAATACAAAGCATTTAAACACTGTGTGACTTGAAACCCTGTACTGCACACACTTCTGTCAAAATAAATTTCAAATGACATACGAGAAATTTCACATTTATTAAACATTTTCTGTTGTGATCAAATGTGCTACATGCATTTCAATCCCTTACTGAAGGTACCATCTGGCCAATTTTGTGGTGAGATCATTGGGATATCTGCAGTAACACCTCGTTTTACAGGCAGTCTTTTCAGCAATGTGCAGAATTTTCTTTTATAAAATTCTGCACATTTTCCAGTCATGAAAAATATTTCACATCAACTTGGAACCTCATTTAATGAATATATTCCTACTCCATATTTGTATTCTGTGTTCTAAAATACAGTCCCCTCTTAAAAACTGTGATGGCTGCTACTAAAAACTTCTCTTCCCTCTTTCCATAAAGCAGCTGCCCTTCAGGATGATGATGATAGCACAATACTCAATAAAGGCTATAATTTATCTATTAACAAATGTGCTATGGATGCCAACATGGTATCATGTAACTCCACTTAACTGCTTGTCTTAATTGATCTGATGCTTTTAATTGCTACTTCTGCAGCCACTAAGGCTACTAACATTTAAACCTCCTTAAGATCCCCATGAACCTGACACACTTCCCACTGAGTTCTTGGATGCACTACTCATTTAATATCCAGCTAAATCAATCAATTAGCTTGTTATTTCAGGGTTATTAAATATTGTGCACAACTATAAAATTAGTGAAAACTTCCATATGAGTGACTCTCTGTATTTAAACAGTGCTAGATCAGTTTCTCAAAAAATTAAGGATACTGCAACTTTAAAAAAGAATGTTCTGATTTGTATTTGTCACACACCTTTGAAGCCCATTGTCTGAGCAATCTCACACTGAAACATTAATCCAAATCAAATCATAACTTACACCGTATATAGGATAAAAAGAATATTACACAGGGGGAGGCTCATGTTTAGTTGCTGTCCACTGTATCTTTTTCTCTACCCAAGGTTAGCAAAACATTCTTCCCTTGTAAATGATCTGGTAGATATGCTGAAGGAGTCAATATTTTGCCACAAAGCTCTTAAAATTAACTGTATTGGCTTCCTTACATAAATATATCAACTTGTGTCACAAAATGTTTATCTGCAATGAAAGTATTCAACAGAAGGTCTGATACTCAGGAGGAGAGCAGGTGTTATTTTAAACAACCAGGAACATTTATCTTAACCATCTCCCCGTGTGTAATAGTCTCAGAAGAATAAGAATGGAAATCCAGCCCTGGGGTTTCTTACCTTAAATCTAAGCAACCACTTAATGCATAAATGGAGCAAATAAAAGAGGTAAGGAAAAAAAGCATTGAAAGGTTAGTTGGAACTTCAGGATATGAAGAGAAAGGAAAAAGAAAGAAAAAAGTTAAGCATTCAGCATCAACAAAATAATGTATCAGTAGATCATAGAAAGAGTGATTAAAGCAGAATGTGTCATGAACAAAAGATTTTCAAGCTGAAACTTTTCATATACATTGATCACAAAGCTTTAGATTAACACCTTGAAATTAAGGCTCAAGTGCTTGTACACCATTCACCCAGGTTCTTACACTGCTAACAAAAAGCTGCTTGCAGAATGGATCATGAGATCTAGATGGTTTCATTTCAGAGATAAGTTTATCTGAGTTATCAAAGAATAGCCTTATCAATACCCTGAGCTCATTTACCTTGTTACATGCATCAGCATATCTACAACTAGCTGAGGCAGAATCCTTTGCAACATTAAGCTAATGCATGTTCTTTCCTAGACCTTGCTGTTAGGTGACTCCACCCTACACCAAGAGGTGTCTCTTCAGCAAAGGTCAGGAGCAAATCATGACATCTCATAAGAAGTGCAGCACTCTGCATGGGTACTGCACAGCATTACAGGATCTTCTGAGCTGTGTATTAAGACATTAACCAACAGCAAAATCTTATTTCCAATCCTAAGTGCTAGCTTTTTAATACTAAGGCCCACATCTTACTGGTACAATACCAGGTATCTTCTTTTCCCATAATAATTTTCTCAAAAATACTAGTCTTTCCACTTGAATATCATTTGATCTGTTTTCAGGTCAGCTAAACTAAATGTGGCATTACATTTCTTACTCTTTTTGTAACACAGAACATAAAACATGCAGAATCTCAACAGAGGAGCATCTAAAGAGACTACCACACCTCATCCATTTAGAGGAGACCCTAATGCATTAAAAAAGAAATGTAATCTGATAGAAACTAAAATAGTCTCTGCTTTGTTACAACCACACTGGGAAACCAGGTCTCCCTGTACTGGCCAGAGAGGTTGGTTACAGGAGAGGATCAGGAGCAGAGACTTTTACTTCAGCAGCACTGCCTGATAATTACAATGCTTTGATACATACCATGTTGAATAGATCAAAATTTTGGTTTTTTTTCATTCTCTTGACTAAAGAACTCTTTGGAAAGAAGAGCAGGTTGGAAGATTTTGTAACTCAGAAAACATTTGAAAAAATGAAAAGCAAGACTCTCTCAGACAAAAGAATGTTTAGAATTTTACAGCACCAGCTTCAGGGAGGGAAGATGAGGAGGAACTGCTGGAATGATACAGTGGCACTTAAATCCTCTCTCACCTATTAAGAAACCATATTGCAGAGCACCTTCTCCTGAAGATGGGATCCACTGATGCTGTGAATTTCTGGGTGGAAGGAACAGGTGCTTAGGTGCCTATACTGCTTCTCTCAACAAGGCAGACTGGTTTTCTCAGCTGAAGATGCTCAGTGTTCCTCCTGTACTATTCTCTGTCATGTTTGCCTTGTTTCTCAGGGCCTGCAGTGAGTGCCTGCTGCACTAGCTCTCTGACTGGCCTGACAATCCACAGCTGTGGGTTCAGGTACTACAGGGGAAGCCCCACAGCAGAAAAAGGAGTAAGAATGCAGACTGAGGCACCCTGATGCTCAATGGAACTTCAACAATATTTATGGAATAACTTCTTCTACATTCTTTGAAGGGAAAAATGCCACAACTCAACCAATGAAGAGCTAGAAATAAATAGGCATACTTAAAGTGCCTACCCCTTTTTTTTTTTTTCCCCTTCTTTTTGTTCTCCAAGCAGAGATCTAGTAAAATGATCTGTAGTTCCTCAAGGAGAACAAAACCAAAAGGTTCATAAACACAACTGGCAACTCTCTCCCCCTCAGCAAGAGTGGTTCTGTCTCCTGTGCTGAACACAGGATTAACCTGACAGCAACAGATGTAGGGATGTTAAGGATAAGACGACTTCAGGTTCTCTGCTTACTGTTTCACAAGTACACAATACTTTCCATTTTCTATATAAATACATTGTTAATATCATTTGGAGGATGTTTCAAGCATAACAAATGGATGCAAATACACCTTTGAGTCATCATCCATTTGATGAACCATGTTCTCACAGAACATAATTCATGGCATCACGATGAGTGTGATGCTGCTACGTTGAGGTAAGTGGGATACCAATTATAATGGTTTAGTGGCAGTGCTAGATAAGATTGTGCTGCAGAGTAATTAAAAACTATTCTTTAATGAGTTCTAAAAATAATCTCCTTAAAACAAAAGTGATCATTAAACATTAGCAACAGTAATCCTACAAGTTAATATGCTCCATCCATATCCAGGAGTTCTGCTGACCTGCATAAATTCAAAATTTCTGAGAATTGGCAGTAGATTTTAACACAAGACTCTTTATCATTTCCTGCTCCAAACTGTAGTAATTAATGCTGAGGGTTTTTTGGTTGGTTTGATTTTCCAGATCAAGCTTAAAGAGTCACTTGCCTTTTTAAAATCTGTCAAGTTAAAAACTGAGGTTCTTTTGGTAAGAAAAGGGGAAAAAAGACTTTCTGTTAATGAACCAGATGGTCAAAAGACCTTGAGTAGAACTGCTTGGGAAAGCTATTTAAATCAGATTGTTCACAATTTGAATTTTAATTTGGTTATACAACCTATTGCCATTTAAAAGGCTATCTAAGCAGACAGGTCAAATTGAACAACGTAGATAACAATGTAGGCAAGTGTCAGGCAAAGAAATTCTGTTGTACTTTGACTGGAAGAAGCATCTTCCCTTACTGCTACTGAGCAGGTTTACAGATTTGTTAGTTTCTCATGTAAAAATAACACTGCTTTGTGTACTTTACCTTCCTCCTCCTGGAACTTTAACACTGTCAGGGCTCTCATTTCCATATTTTTTCTCCTGACAGCACAAGTTAACAATGAGCTCACACCTCAGACTGTGTTTACACTCAGGATGTGCTTTTAAAAATGTGTATCTAATCTCACACGTGATATCGTTGCTGTTGCCTACACTGATCTAACACCTGCATGAAACAGCCACCAGTTAGTTGTGTCTCAGTCTGATCTTTGCCCTGAAATTCCTCTTTTTTTCCAAGTCTTAAAAGGGAGAACCAGCTGGCTTCAAACTTGCCAGCAGTGTTCCCATTCTGAAACCCCATATGGCACAAACACCCTGGAGAGCTCACATTAACAAAGGTCATCAGAGGATATGGGCACAACTGACTCTGACAGAAAGAAGAAAAGGGAGCACACAATACTTCTCATGCAAACCCTTCCTTTGGGTGAGCTTCAAAGTAAAGCAGTGGCAATTACAGCTGGATCATACTTTGTGGTGCTAATTCAGGCAGAAAAGTGACTGGTCATTAGCCTTTCAGTCCCCAGGTATATCCCTGGCAACTGAGTCAAACAATAGCAGCAGCATCACACAAACAGGTATTCAGAAGCGTTTTAAAAGGTGAGACCCACTGTCCCAAATCTCCTCAAAAATAAGATTCAGTGGGTCTGCAAGGTTTAGAAACACTGGGACAAGGGAATGGCAAGGGGCAACTGAAAACTGGACAGGACTCCTCTTATGTTTATAGACACACTGGCCAGGCAAGGAGAAACTGGTATATCAGCATGAAAAGCATCACGTCATTCTGAACATACACAAAGACAACGTATTTGCAGTTTGGTTGTTTTAACAGTATCACCTACCTTCACTCCATGTCCAATATCATCTAGAATTGTATAATCAATAGGTTTCCTGATGTAGCGAACTGGTCGCTCCAAGTTAGCTGGTGCAATGATTTTGTGAGTTCTTGAGGTGTTTTTGTTTGTAGTCAAGATACCAATTTCTCTTCTAGCCACTTTCTCTTTGTGAATGTCCACCGTCTACAAAAGACGCAGTGTGTTTACTCACAGTGGTAGGCAATTGAACACAGAGTCAGCACACACAAAACTGAATTCCTGCCAATGCTCTGAAGATCCCTGCACACTGTGCTAAACATATCACTACATACACCTGGTTACACCATCCCTGTGCAATAGCCTGTTCAATCTGCCACCTCTAAACCCATGCTAACAGCTAGGGGTTCTTTGGGGTTTCTGCTCCTTCCATTCCCTGCAGTTCAGCAGAATTGCTTCTCCTCTCCATTCTCAATAGTTCCCATTCATCTACACACTGTCCTACACAATTCCATCAGTTGCCCTTTTTAATTTTACAATTGCTCTCTAAGCTCATCTCTGAAATAGGCTCCAGCTAGGTGAAGTGTGAGGACAGCTTGCCAAACCTCAACTTTCATGACCTGAAAAACAAACCATAAGAAGGTTTTCTTACACTGTGTAAGTTTGATAAACCAGGACTGGGAGTCATAGGATAGAGTAAAATTTCACTCAGACAAATTGACAGATGTATTTCAGTCATTACAAACCACTCACCACAAACCAATGATTTGATTTTAGAAGGTGCTTGGTACTAATTTATCCAATTATTTTATTACAATGAAGTCAGTGGCCTACAGGCAGCACTGAGAGTCCCTCCTTCCCCAGAGTACAATGAGTACCACAGAAGAATGTCTAGTGTAAAACAAAGCCCTGATGAAAATTCATTGTTTAAAAAAAAAAAAACCTTGAATTTTGTTTGGTAACAAGCCTAGAAAAAAGTTACCAAAAGTCAGTCTATCCCTTCCAGGAAAATAAGATCTTTTAAATCACAGTATGCAAAGTTAATTGCATCATTTAAAACAAAACCAATTCCTGGCTCACAAAACATCTTTCCTTAAAAGGAAACTTGTCAGAGATGCAAACAAAGATTTTAACTACAGGCTAAAAAACAAACAAATGAACAGCCAGAATCACCACCATTAGGATGTCTAAATATTCATAGGACTTCTTGATACAACTTCAGGGATCACAAATGGCACCAGAAAGACTTTTGTCACAGTTAGGAGGTAGACTCTGCAGGACCTAAGGAACAGGTACAAATGAGAACTCATTTCCAAAACACACACTTCTTGAATTGTATTTTCCTCTGGGCAGGACTGGGGCAGTGGGGTTGCTTGCACTGCTTCACCCTTTTGTTTGTGCTACTGATTGCAAAACAAGCAAAATGGACCCCTGCAGAACCTTGTGCAGGCATCACAATCTCTAGAACTGCACCTTTCTTTTTTAGGAAAATACTTCCAAGAAGTTGTTTCTTTACTCTTTCCAGAGAAGAATTTCCAGCAATACCAGGGGTGTTATATGGAGGCTTAGATTACTATCTAGCAAGACTAGTATTGCCCAGCAACATATTTTCAAAAACTTGCAATTTTGCTAAAATTAAACACTGAGTACAGATCTGTCATGTACATTTCTGCCACATCTAGCACCACCTGCTTAGAACTATAAGGTATCTACTGAAGCTGCACAGCCATTTCTTAAAACAAAGCTACAGGAAAAAATAGATTATTTGAGGTCAAAATATGTTGGTGAGCCTCTTTTTGGAAAAGCTCAAGTTCCCTGAGTAATGATTTGAAATTTAATAGGGGTAATTAAACTATCTGTGACACATCCTCCATCACCCTTCACAAAACCCACCCAGATCTGGCCAATATATGAACTCTGCAGAAATCCCCAGTTCATACAAGCTACACAGGAACAGATTTCTGTGACTACTTCACAACTAA
Organism: Merops nubicus; assembly: GCF_000691845.1. NCBI lineage: Eukaryota > Metazoa > Chordata > Aves > Coraciiformes > Meropidae > Merops > Merops nubicus. Next base: position 15,593 of record NW_008622182.1, read on the forward strand.
ACCACTCCCCACTCAAATTTGCCAAAGTCCTTCCCAAAGCTCCCCGAGATGACCAGGTCTCTGTACCACCCCTTAATATAACACTGCAGATCAGAGCTTCACAGCTCTTACAATACTGACTGCACAAGCTCCAGTGCAGACAGAGCCCACAAGCATGTTCCAGACCAGAGTCAGTATCTCATCTTCCATCACAGGATTTCACCCTTTCTCTATGCCAGACCTCTGCTTTTGCAGCACAGTGGAAAGAGAAGTTCTAAAACAAGAAGTAGTTGTACCAAAGAGGTGGCCTGCAGGATCATCACCTCAGCTGCTGAGGAGTTACAAAGCATTTACTTTCTTGATAAGATACCAGTATGTGATTACAACAACTCTGGAGGACAGCCTCATGTTTAATACCACTGCAGAATGGAGTCTCTGTGATAACTGTGGCCTCATCTGTGATCCTGACATGTCACTACAGAGCTGCAGACACAACACCCCAACTCTCCAACCTCCTCTGTCTCTGATCCCTTTTGCTAGAATGTTAACCTCAGCTGCAAGAGCAGCTGCATCTCAAATGCTCCATCCAAAATCTGGTCATTCAAAACTAGTTAATGCCTTGGGCACTACACTCTGAGAGCCTTAAATTCAACCTACAAATCACAAAGTAATTAGTGCAGTGCTGGCAAGATGATTTCTTCCTTTCTCTCCATTTCAAGGGCTTGACTTCTGAAACTTTGAAGATGTTCTTGTAGTATTTCCTTATGCAATTATCAATAAATACCATGTGAGTACAGGTACTTAATGCACGTTATTGCAGTGATGGTACCTGCACTGTGGAAACCTCTCCATGAATGAAAAGCATGGGGGTTTAAATTATTCATAGGATCTTTAAGTACAACTGCTTTCCTTAAGGATTATGGTAATCAGTGAGGCATGACTACAGTAACAAACAATGAAATGCATAAAACCTAATTAAAACCCAAAGCTCCTCTAATGAGAATTCTCCTGCATGATGATTCACAACATCTCCTCTACCTTGAATGGCTGTGGAATGACTAAGAGTAAAAAAAATGGCACCTAATTCCAGTACATGTTCCTCAAACTGTACTGAGAAGCTTTGTGCTGGCAGGTTTTGCCAAAATTTCATTTCCTTGCTTGGTAAACTACCGGAGTCATAAAATCTTAAGACAACTGTTAAACAGCAGAATAGAACATTGCAGTATTTGATGAGTAGAGAAAGGAACAAAGATTAACCTGCTACTAAAGAAAATGAAAACACTTGTGCTGAACACACAAATAACTATTGACTCTAGCACTGCCATAAATCCCTTAAGTGAGACAGGAAAATGCTTCCAGAACACTTATTCAGCAGGTTAGAAACCTCTGTTGAGAAGGTTTTGGGGTTGGAGATGGACTGGCAAAACATCTGCCTTGGAAAGTCTGTCAGGAAAAGCAGATGGATAAACTGTGCCCTTCTAGAACTTAAAAAACTGTTTCCTAACAAGAAAATTCAGACTCCTGACAGTGTTGTTATGCACTCCTCCCCCAATAATCCATTACCCTTGGCAAAAGCTTTTCTGTGACTGTTTCTTAGAGGCTTATTACTATAATCTTCCCTTATGCTTTCTGAGATGCCAGCAATAAGCCAAGGAATAGCTTATGGGGGAAAAAAAAACAGTATAAACCACTGCATTTTTTTCTATTAGGAATTCCCAGCCATTTTGAAACATCAAGTTTCCATATGGAAAATAAATAATTCCATATGGAAAATAAATTTTTCCATATGGAAAATCAATAAAAAGAGCCTCAAGATCTTTAAAGATTAAAATAGGAAAAAAAAAATTCAATAATATCTGGGATTCCAAAGTTAACTCTATTTACCACTTCCCTTAAAAGTCACTGAAATCCAAGTTTTGAGAAATCCTCTCTACCTGTAAGTGAAATTTTTTGAAGTGTTAAGTTAATGCTTGCACTGGTTTTAGGTGGGGTAGAGTTAATTTTCTTCACAGTAGCTGGTATGGGCCACGCTTTGGATTTGTGCTGGAACCAGTTATTGGCCATACTGGATGTTTTCATTCTTGCTGAGCAGTGGGCAGGAATTAGGGCCCATGGTAACAAAGGGAGCCTTGTGGTCAGTGTTGACTGCAGGCCACCTGACCAAGGGGAGGCTGTTGATCAAGCCTTCATACTGCAGCTCCAGGAGACATCACACTCACAGGCTCTCATCCTGCTGGGGACTTTAACATGTCATTTGCTGGAAAAGTAGCACAGCAAGCTGTAGGCAATCCAGGAGAGTCCTGCAGTGCCTGGGTGACAACTTTTCACAGTAAATAATAGCCAGCCCTACCCAAGGGGACGTGGTTTTGGACCTAATGGTGACCAACACAAGTGAACTCGCTGGGGACATCAAGACTGGAGGCAGCCTGGGCTGCAGTGACCACACACTGGTTCACTTCACTCTGCTGAGGGGTATAGAACAGATGAAAACCAAAGTCAGCAACAGAAACCTTAGGAAAGCAAACTTCCAGCTCTTCAAGGAGTTGCTCAACAGGACCACTTAGGAGGCAGCCCTCAGAGATAAAGGAGCAGAGCAGAGCTGGCAGATCTCTGAGGAAGCTTTCCAGAGAGCACAAGAGCTCTCAGTACCCATGAGCAGGAAATCAGGCAAGAAGGGGAAAAAGAGCAGCATGGCTGAGTCAGGAACTGCTGGTTGAACTAAAGATCAAACTGCACCAACAGTTGCAACAGGGACAGGTATCCTGGAGGAAATACAGGGATGCTGCCTGGTTCTGTAGGGATAGAGTCAGGAAGGCCAAGGCACAGCTAGAGCTGAACTTGGCAAGGGACACAAAGAAAAGCAACAAGGGATTCTAGAAGTATCTAAACCAGAAAAGAAAGGCCAAAGAAGGTGTAACCCCCCTGGTGATACACAATGGTGAGTTAGTGACACCAGACAAGGAGAAGGCTGAGGTACTCA
>NW_008622182.1:18729-19547 GCF_000691845.1 Merops nubicus
TACTGCCTGAGGCAGTGCCTGAGCCACTCTCCATATTTGAGAAGTCCTGGCAGTCAGATGAAGTCCCTGGTGACAGGAAAAAAGGGTGACATCATGCCCATCTTTAAAAAGGGTAAAAAGACCACCCTGGGAACTACCACCCTGTCAGCCTGGGAAGATCATGGATCAGATCCTCCTAGAAGCCATGCCAAGGCACATGGAGGACAGAGAGGTAATCCTTGGTAGTCAGCATGGATTTACCAGGGGCAAGTCCTGCCTGACCAACCTCGTGGCTTTCTACAATGAAGTGACTGCATCAGTTGACATGAGAAGACCTATGGATGTCATCTCTTTGGACTTCCACAAGGCCTCTGACACGGTCCCCCCCCCCATCCTAACCTGTAAACTGGGGAATTATGGGTTCAATGGGTGGACAGGATGTCATCTCTCTGGACTTCCACAAGGCCTTTGACACGGTCCCCCCCCACATCCTAACCTGTAAACTGGGGAATTACAGGTTCAATGGGTGGACTGTTCAGTGGATAAAGAACTGGCTAGGTGGTCACATCCAGGGAATGATGGTCAATGGCTCAATGTCCAGAGAGAGGATTGTGATGAGTGGTGTCCCTCAGGGGTCTGTGCTGGGACCAGTGTTGCTTAATATCTTCATTAATGATATTGACAGTGGCACTGAGTGCACCCTCAGCAAGTTTGCAGATGATACCAAGCTGGGAGGTGCAGCTGATATGCCAGAGGGATGGGATGCCATCCAGAGGGATCTGGACAGGCTGGAGAGGTGAGCCCAGATAAAACTTATGAGGCTTAAGGACCTGCACATT
>NW_008622182.1:20196-36683 GCF_000691845.1 Merops nubicus
TCCTTGCTTATGTAGGGAGGTTGGACCAGATGACCTCTAGAGGTGCCTTCCAGCCTAAAACATTCTATGATTCTCCTTTTCATTATCACCATAATCATATTTATTATTAACATACTATTTCAATTATTAAACTTTTTCTCTCAAACCACTATTTTTCTCACTTTTACCTTTCCAGTTCTCCCCCCACAGCTGCTGGGGGAGGCAGTCAGCAGCTGCGTGGTGCTCAGTTGCCAGCTGAGGTTAAACCACAACAGCACTGTGAAATTTCAGAAAGAAACAACTCTCCAGAAGCTTTGATTCTTCCTCTTCTCAAAACATTCTGATTTGAATTTGTCAGTCAGGTAGTCTGGGCTTTCACAATTCAGTTTAAAAAATCTTAGAAGAAAATATTGCTTAAATATGCTCTTGCTGGCCCTTTTTTAAAAAAATCTGATATGACAGAATTTAAATTAATTGCAAATTACCTTGAAAACAAGATTATTGCTTTAAAATTAGTAACTGTCTAATTTTAACATGTTAGAAATGTGACAGTGATTGCCTCAACTCGAGCTGTATGTGTGTTATACACAAAGGAAGAGGTTATAAGGATACAAAAATGCTGAAAAGCTCCTTGCTCCATAGATGGGTAATTAGAAAATTAGATTTCTCCATGATGCAGTGCCACTGGAGAGAACTCATCACTATCACTCATCTTTGTGCTAACATGCTTGCTTATATAATTAGCAGCAGAGTTTTAAAGATAACCTTGCTAACTATTCTGTAAGTAAAGCTGAAAAAAGGTTTCTCATCACAGAAATATTAAAACCTGTAAGCTTGCCATGTTAATTTAAAGAATTTGGACATTAGCAGCTTTTCACAGTGTTTGCTAACTGGAAAACTGATACACAGGATTTTTAACAAGTATAAATATTTACACAGTTGATCTGTATTTAGGATTTAAATTTTCAGCCAAATATGAAACACTGCATATCATCTAGCTCTGGACAAGGCTCAAAAAGGTAAATAAGAATAGATTCATCAGCTTTCAGACCAAATCAAAATAATCCTAAATTTTAAACTGACAGGATTTAATCACTTGCATAAAAATAGTTCCAATAGTAATGATGTCCTTATTCAGGACCTATATAGAATCTGAAACATCACAAATTACTATCAGCTTCCTTTTCAGTTCTTTAAATTGCCCTTTAGAAGAAAACCTAGGAAGTGACACAAACTGGCATGCTATCAATAATGAGAAAAGTAGAATATTGCAACTTCTAATCACATCCCTTCCAGTTTGAGCTGCACCTGAACAAAACAAGAATTTTTAAAGAAGTTTTCTCCCTAAGAGCCAAATTCTTTTACCCCTTCTTTGGGGAACAGGTGGAATTCCAAATCAGAATACCATGATTTACTTCAGTGTTTTCTAAACTTCACTGCCAATACCTACTGACTCAAGCATCAGTGCAGTAATGCACTGTGAGCAGATGGTAATTACCAACCTCTTTTCTCTTCTACATTACTGACATCATTACAGGTCAGAATGACTGAAATCAGAATTTGGCAAGGAGGTGTTTTACCACAAGGCATTTTGAGGGGTCCTAAAAACAGTCCACTGAACTTTACATCCAACATAAAAAAGACCAAGGGAGTCTTCTGCAAGTTAGGATTGTTCTGGGAGAAGTATCATCAAATTTTGTGAAAAGGATTTATTTATTACACAGCAAATGTGACCAAATAAATTTATTTTTTAAAGAAAAACAGACACTGAATTTAAGACAGATAATACAACCATCTACCACATTGGTATCATGGGATGGAGCCACTCCTCAACATACTGAACTCAACTAAATAAAGTTCCTTTGATCAGCACACTTTGGGTATGTGATATCCAAAAGTCAAATACTGCCAGCTCCTCTGACATAATTTCTTCCTTGAGGATTTGGAGAGCATCTTACATAGGGAGGATGCAGATTAAAAATACAAAACCTAAACAGCACAGCACCCAAAACCCAACCAAACACAATTTTCAATTTTACAGCAATATTGGGGAAAAAAAAAAAAAGGAAAGAAAATCGAAACTTTTTTTGGTTGTTCAAGTGCAGCCTATGAATTTTGGCAGATACCTTGATTGGTGCTTCATTCAGTGCTTCATTTTAAATAACTGGCCATTTTGTATAAATGCCAAAGAGAATCTAACCTGGCATCTCAATCTGCATAAATCTCAGCTTCTCCTAAGGAAAAAAAAACTGTAAAATGCTATGGCCATTTCCCCAAAAAGCTACTTGACAGAAACTAGATGACAAAATGAACTTTCCACATCTATAAAATCCACTGCAAAAATCCAGTGAATTCTGAATATTTTTATTCCTATGCTGTCTTTTGCATTAGGGTCTCAAATAGTTGAAAAAACCTGTCAGCTGGCACTAGCCTGTCAAAAAGCACACACATGCACACACACACATGTAGACACACACACAGCATATATATAGCACATATCCATATCACACAGAGTAATTTGTGACATTTTCTGGGAAAAAAAATCAAAAAAAAGAAATAATTGACTGGTCCATGGATTAACAAGAAGCATGTAGCAGAAGAAATCAAACTTCCCAGCTTATTTTTGAGGATGAAGTTGTATGAGATAACTGAAACAATCTAATAATGCACTGCTACTAGAAGGGAAAATCCTCCCAACCCCTTCCTTGCACCTGCTCTGGACTCCACCTGACCCCTCAGGGAGCCAATTTGGCCCATTAAGGTAGCATAAAATTATTCACTACTTTTGCTGCTTCAAAACTAGCAGCTTAGCAACCAGCTCAGCACCAGCAAGTTAACAGAACAGCTGAATCTGTTTATTTCCTACTTTACACACCTCCTACTTTCAAATGTCTATCTAATTACCAAAGTATTCTTTATTTTCAGTTATGACATTATCCCATGGAGATCAAGAAACCCTCCCAACAAAAAAAAAGTACTGGTCAAGAAAGAGACAAACTATTCAGTAAGGATGCCAACCAACTCTCCAATAACAGTAAAACAAAGTGCTGCTTCATGGCTCTTAATTTCTCTTTTAATCCATCACTGGCATATAAACCTTCACTAAATCTATCAACCACCCTCACCCCATTCTGGCAGTCAGAATTCTGGGACGTGGGTTCCCAGGAACAGTAGCTCAGTTTATTGCTGCTCAGAAAACCTGCACACAATGGCAGGAATTCTGCAGCCATACACAAACTTGAAACATTAATTTTGTCTTCTGCTCATGTCGTTGCAAAGTACATTTTATGAAGAAAAGCCAGGAGCAAACTTTTTTTGTCATCTATGATTTTGTCATTAGATGTCAGTATTACAGCAACAGGAAAAGTAAAAGGATGACAAGTATTGTTGTCACTGTTTACATTTCATACTTCTTTTTAAGTGCCTGCAGCAAATAAATACCAAATACAGTAAGTCACCAAAGAGGAGCTGGGAAGCTTAATCTTTATGTTAAACCTTAGCATAATCTTCTGATTCTTCCATTAGAGAATCTTCTGTGCTTTTCAGTGATGCAGAACAACCCTCTCTCCAAACTATAAACTGGCCAAGAACACATTTAATCTTTTATCCTACATAAAATGTTCACACTAAGACAGACACAGAATCACGAGACCCATTCCCAGAATTAATATGAGAAGAAACACATCCTTCTGTTTTAAATCCAACTATTTTTCTTATTCACAAAATTTCAGATGAGAGTTTTACTTGCTATGGAATTTCAAGGATAAACAGAATTAAAAGAGTAAGCAAGTCTCACTTGTGAAATGTGGTTGATTGAAGACTCCATGCGCCGAAGCTGGGAGGCCTGGATGTCCAGCATCTGGAGAACATTGTTGGCCAAGGTGTTGATCAGATAGGCCACGCTTGCTAGTGACTGGGTTGTGTAGGCTTTGGTTTCTTCCAGGGCTCGCTGCTTATCTGTTGACTAAAGGCAGAAAGAAAGGATTTACTTAGTAGATAAAGCCTCTTGGGCAAAGGTTCTTGGAATGAATTTCTTCTGCCTGTCTTTAAAGGGCAAGGAATCAGACGAGTCAAACTATTTCTACCCCAAAGCTACCATTTTTCCTCCTTTCCATTCATTTCACAAGATATAACTTTGTATTTTAAGAGTTTCTATACTTCCTGAAAGGAATTAAGCTCATACACTACATGCTCCTCTTTTCTTGAATTACAGTGCAACTTTCTACACTGTATTTTAGCAATAAACTTTAAAAGCACCCTGAGATACTTGTTCTTTAGTTCTTTTAAACTTTGTACTATTTAGAACTGTTTCATTCTCCATTTTTCTAGTAGTAGAACACCTTAAAAATATTTAGGCTATCGACCCAGAATACATCCATTACAAGTTTAAAAAAAAACATGTATTTCAAACAACATTAAAAACAATAAGCTGGAAGTCTAGTTGTCAGGGTTCTGACAACTATTATTTCTCCTTGAATAATAGTTAACATCATCAATATCTAATTCAATACAAAGAATATAGATGAAAGCACTGGTAAAAGATACAGTCAAGATTCTAAGGAACTTTCCAGTTGCCAAGGCCTTGAAATAAACTGAATTTCACTTTTGGGTGGTCTCTGACCACCTCACAGGCTGAGGGTGCTGCTTCTAAAGCAACAGTTGACAGAAGTTTGCTACTTTTACCTGCCACTGTAATACTATATTTCATCATTTCCTTTCCTTTATATATTATTCCCAGAGGCTGGGTATCAAGATTCAAGAAATGTGCTTTTATTAGAGGGGGAATATAAGAAAAGATATCCCATATCTTCCAGCACAAGCTGAATCAACCATCCATTTTATTACGTGTACTTTGGGAAGCCCTGGGAAGTAAGCATAGCTCCACTTCAGGAAAATAAATCTTACAGCCTGTCCCATTAAGGGTAAGAGCACAACGTGTGCCTGCCAGAGCCCCAAGGCCTGCACTGGAGCAGCCTGGGAAAGTCAAAAAAGTCAAAAAGTAAGTTTGAGGGTTCTCACTTAAGACCTCACGACTTTTAGCCACCTGTAGAGCTTGTCTTGCACATAAAAACTCCCAACTCAGCTCAAGGGCTCCCAGATGAGGGAATGCAGAGCTCTTTGCCTCTGCTCTCACTGCTGGCCCTCTTTCTCTCCCTCTCCCCACTCATAACCTGGGTTCAGTCTGCAAATCCCACTGCAGCAGGCACACAACTGCCAGACACCTCCACAGCTATTCAGCTTCTGAATGGCAATAACAAGACTGACCAGAAGCTTGTCAGTTTTGTTGTGCAGCTGCTGACAAAGTCCATTTATAGAAGCCCAAACTGCTGATTTCCACCAGCACAGGGTATAGCCAGAACAGCTGAGCAGAAGCCAGCAAACACACTATTTTTTCATTAGTAGTCAAAGTGTTGGAGAACAAAAGGAAAACTACCACTTTAGAAATGATGAGCCTCTGCTATGGTTTTATGCTTCAAGAAGCACCAATAGGAACATTTGCTCAGATCCAGTCCTTCCTGATGGAGCCTCACAGCTAAATTCAAGTCACCCCCACTCACACCAGTTCAAACCAATGAGCAACTGGCTTCTCAGTGTTCAAGTACATTACAAACTTCATACAGCAATAATCCTGCAAGCATTCAGGATAATAATAATCCTGCATTCAGGACTGTTACTGGCAGACACCCTTTTGATTGAGAGGTCTAGTCTGTGTGTTTGACCGATAGCCTGAACAACTGTGATCTGCTCTGCATGGCTTTATACAGAGCCCAAAATTCTCCCAAGCAAACACCACTTGTGCTTGGTGCAACAAAATTAAAGTTTGAATTTTCTCTCTGTACTGAAAGATGCAGAATGTGCTGAATTTCCAAATTCAAATGACTACTTGAACCTATAATTCAAGCCATTTCACAACAACAACAAAATAATCAATGACAGCATTTTAAAACAATCAAGTTTATACTAAAACCTTTCCAGAGATGAAAACTTGGGTCTCCCACAACAACTAGGAAGAACAGCCTGGAATACATCTAGCAAATCTACAGTTCCCCTGTGGAGATGTAATATTAAATGTCAGTTAAATTTTAACTTGAAATGGGCAGCTGTTTAGCACAAAAGGTAACTTTTCATTTGTAAAGCAGATTTCCAGAGACAGTATCTTATTGTATGCTGCTGGGTAAGAAGCTCCCCATGGACACTCCCCATGGACATCAAATTGTATTGCTTGCAATTCTGTCGTGCCCAGACCCAGCAGCAGATTTATACAACTAAATGGTACACTGATAACTATCTGAGTATGTAACCATGCAACTAAAGGGATTTCTGAAAATCAGAGAATGACTTCAAGTTATCAGTAAACCAATTCAAACACATCTCATCCTACTAGGATCTGATACTCTGATCTTTAGAGCACCAAAGGACCAGCCAATATGCTTCACACCCCACTGCAAGGCAGGCAGAAAGTTGTTTCAATATCCACACCTCCCAAAATTCTGCAGCAATGTCAGTAACCTATGGAATACTGCTTCTGTGCAGAGTACTGAAACAAGACAACACGTATGCTACGTTCCCTGTAACAAAATGCCACGTGGTGGACTGAGTATCTAATCTAGCTTGCAAATAATGGAAGAAGAAATGGTTATTTTACACTCCAGTCAATGCCATTATCTTCCCTGCCACACAGACTTGCAGACACTCAGGTTCCTAGGTTCAGTACCTGTTGGAGGGAAAGGTCCCAGCACAAACTGCACGCTCCCTTTGCTGTAGTGAACTGGACCAGGAGGTAAGTCCCAAATGAAAACTATCTGATCCACAAACCACATTATGAGTTTTCCCTCATCCAAAGCACTGCACAGCCACAGGAACACAAGGAAGCACACAATCAAGAAAAAAGAGGCAAGAGCTACCCAGAGTTCTCTGCTTGCTAGAGAAAAGGGACAAAGTGATGCACAGCAGACATCACTGCAGTTTTGCCAGCCCTCCACTACCTCCATTTCATTTTATTTTTTTACACAAGACCTGTGCACAGTGCCTCAAGTTTTTTCCCTAATATTTTTCCATTCACTGTGTTAAGAAGGATGTTGTGTCTACACCCCTTCAACTTCCAGCTTTGGCTTTCCAGACAATGTTAAGAAGATACTTGAGCATCACAGCTGGATCATCTCCACAGCCTTCAGAAGATAAAATGTTTGGATGGCCAATATCTTCTGTGCCCACATTATCCAATTGCCATGCAGCAGCTCAGCATCTATTGTTTATCATTTTTCTCCACGTCAGGTGGTCCAGGGTGAGTCACAAAGCAGCATCCTCTCCTCCTGCTCTCAGCAGCAAGAGCAAGCAGCATTTTAACTCACCACAGGGAGCTCATCTGCTGCTCCTGCCAGCCCTGCATGAGCTGGGGATGGTGGCAGCTATTGCTGGGAGAGGCCACCTCTGCTGCAGCAGGCAGGGCCACCCCACACACCCCAACACAGCACCAGCCACTGCCCTGCCCAGCTCTCCCACGGAGACTGTTCCACTTGTAGGAAGCACTGGAGACTTGTTAACAGTTTCCACTCCACACGCCAGTCCAAATGATGACAGACACTGAGTCCAACACAGCTCAGGAAGGATGATACAAAATGTTCACCTGAAAGTATTTCTCATTTTTATAATGAGACTGGATAGCCCAGACTGCTGGCATCAGAATGGATGTGGCACTGAAACTGCATTAAGAGCAAAGAGGACAACTTTTCTTGTCAGGGTGCAGAGCCTAAAATCACTTTTTCCAGCTGCTCTGCAAGGGCCATTTACACAGCACAATTAAATGACCAGGTTGGAATAAGAAATTGCATGGATTGCTGATGTAAAATATCCTTTTACTTTTGGAAATAAACCTCCCAATGCTTTTTCTTATTCCTAGCAAAATAAAAACTTTTGTATTTACACAAGCAATAGAACAACAAATTATGAAGAAGAAAAACATTACCTTGAGTAGAGTGTGGTGCAGAGGAGAGAATAAAGCATGCAGCATGGTATGCAAAATGGCAAAATAATTTGGCTGTACAAAGGGTAAAATGGAATCTCACATCCATACAGAGCACAAAAAGCAGGGCTAGAAGGGAACCAAGATTTAATGTATTCTCCTACACCAAAGTGAGACCAGCCAGAACACAGTGATAAAATTTGTTATGCCACTGTTAAGAACTCAGAGTTTTTTACAGGAATATAGCTGTTCAGGCAACAAGAAATTCTGCAAAGAAAAATATGATGGAGGCAACATGAGTCCTATAGTAAGATTTACAGAGTATTGACCCAACTAGATGAAAGAAGAAATGCTACAGATGCTACCAAATTAGAAGAAAATGAAAGACTTCAAAGACAGAAACATGTTAAAAAAGAAAAATACATCTCTTATGACTTGGAAAGAGCTAATTAAGAAAGATCTGAAAGTGGTACATGAGAGGAAGCACTAAAAGCTGCAGGCAGTTTAGTTGGTTATTGTAACTAGGCTTCTTTCCTCCTCTAGGTCTAAAAAAAACCTATTATTATTTAAACACTAGTTGTCATCAGCTTGGAAGATCAAAGTTTTCAGCTGGGCTAACAAAACGTATCTAAATCTATTAGATGAGCCAAAAAGTCTGGACTCATGAGCTGATACAGGAATTGTGTTTCTTATTACAGAAGACCAACACAAGTTGTTGACTTTAGTATCAAAACCAAACAAAAAACCCCAACAAACAAAACCAATCCACCCATCTTCCAAGATTAATATGAGAGCATAAAGGGGGGGAAAAAAGAGCATTTTTCATTCCTGAGCCCACTCCCACTCACAACTAGCCTAAGCCTACAAATCTCTTAGAAAACATTGCTCTGAGGGGCCAAAATCTTTACTCAGCTCTTCAGTGCACAACGTACTCACACAGTGGTATTTAGGTGCTGGAGTGGAAGCTGAGGTTAAGCAGTTTGACACAGGGCTAAATACACTGGCAGGGGTGTGCAGAACCCAACAACCCCTTCCCCAACATATGCAGCATCTCTTGCTGTTTACTGAAACAAACCTCATATTTTTAATATAGGTGACAAAAAAATAACAGGGAGATTTTAAGAATGAGATGGAAGATCAGTTTCATTCATCAATATAACGGTTGTTTTGTTTGATTACTGTTATTACAAACCCAAGCAGATGTTTGTCTTAAGAGCAGCAAGCAAAACCCCTGAGGTTTCTGTTGAGGTTGCATGGGCTTCAGGAAGCCTCAAGAACAAAAGCTGCCTGCCAAAAGCATTTGACAGGCTTGTGCTACCCAGCACAAAACGCGTCCAACTGTGATACTAACAAAGCACACTTCAGTTTTCCTGTGAAAAATAGAAGATTGAGCTCTCATATCATCCTTTCCATTTTAATTGTTGCTGAATTCCTTGAAGCTACTGAAAGCCTCACACAATTATTTTACACACATTTATTCAGCTGCACAGATGGTATTTGCTTAGTCCATCCAAGTGCTTTCTGAGATCCTTTCATAAGCTAGAAAAAATGATTGAGAAGAAAACTGAGCATCATTAATGCAATAATTATGCCAAAATCGTGCCAAAAAGTTACATAACTGCCAGTGAAAAATATAATAGCTTTCTGTTTTAATAAACTACCCCATTCAATATTTGCTTCCTAAAAAATATTCCTTACTCCCTCACTACCAGAACTTCTCACTCCCACCACGAAAAACATGTTCCATGCAACTGGTCTGTAACACACAGGAGAAACAAGCACACAAAACCAGAAGCAATCCCTGACGTGTAAGGACAGAATGAAATGAGATCTCCCAGAGCTCCCACAACACAGAAATGCCACAGAACTACCAGAAAACCTCAAAATTTCCCTTTTGGATGTGCAGGAGGATCCGTGTAATTCTATTAGTACATTGAACACGAGGGGAAACCCAGTCTACCTGTTCTTTAGTATAATCAGAGCTCCAAAGCACTTGCAGTTGGGGTTACATTTTTTTGTTCTGTGTCAACTGTAACACTATAATCTCTAAACTATTCATCCCTACGTGCAAACATTTTTTGCTACATAATTGCTTGTTAGTGTAATTATTGCTGTTATCATTACTTTAGGAAGAGGGGGGGCTAGCTTGATTGCTTTGTGACCCTTCTCAAATGTATACAAATTTATCTCAAGGAGAATTGGTAGTCCTCTTGTCCATTTGCATGTACTCTCTATCCCAAATGTTATGTTCAGAAACAGAAGGGAAGAGCACTTCAGACAGGAATGGGAAACACTTGTTCACACAGACCCTTCCACAAACCCATCAGTAAGTTCTCTGACAACTTTCTATTATTCTGTATTCAAAAAAATATCCAAGCAGCTAGATACACTGAGACCATGCAACAGGGGAAGTGACAGCTTCGTAGGAATGGCAGCTCTAGACTTTGGAGAGAGCATATTTTTACTTCACAGTGTTTTTAACACTGCCTTATCTGGGGAAGTAGCTACAATAAAAGTTACCTGCTTGGCAGCTCTTGGTCTCAACTGCAAAGGAGCAACTTTGGCATTCTGGCCAAACAATCATTACAGAAGATGCCAGGTTTAGAATTAAGAAAGCAGAGACTATCACTAGATTTTATAATTCAAAGAACAAGCAATAAATGTGATATGTAAAAAAGAAAGACCCTTTCCATGCAGGGTTAATTACACCCATTATATTCCACTGATACGAATATAAACATAGATAAGTTTCTTTCCATTTTAATAAATAAATTAACAGCATTTACCTTAATTTATCTGCATACTAATAACAAATATGCTAACTGAGAAAAACACTCAGTATTCATACTTCTGAAAAGTCTTTGACATCAGGTTGTTCTTTTTTTCAGGTTACTAAAAAGCCATAATGATGTGCTAAATGTCACTAGAATTTCTTGATCATAAGTGTGACTTTATCATTTTTAAGCCATCTGAACCTCAGCATCAATAATCCACCACAGTTACTAGCAGGTCATTTGCATTAAGTTGAAGTCTTTTGTTTTCACTGCAGTTATTCATTTGGTGTTTTCATTTCTGCACAGAGCCCCAAAATGTAGGTCTGATTAACAGCTAGGAAATCTGTCTTTCAAAGAAATACACACAAAGCCTAACCCCTTAATGCCAAAGCAACTCTTTAAAATACATACTGCTTTCAAGGCTGCCAGTGAGTGGCAAAACCAACTCACTGCTCTGAAATCTGTGACAAGAATATCAGTCTACTGCACCTAAAAGAAAAAGGTAACAAAGAAGAGCTGTAGACAAGCACAGCCTCCTTTACATCTGAGCACTTGCACCACTGTTTGCATGCTACCAGCATCACTGCAACAGCTCTGTCATCTGTTTCCTGTAACCATCACCAGGATCAAACTTAGTATCTATTTCCATGCATTCACAAGCACAGACAACCAATTTGCACATGCAAATGTCCTGCTCTCACCAAAACTGGCAAGCTCCTGTTCCTTGAAGCAGAGCCAAAGTCCTGTTCTTTAAAAAATAAAAAGAAGAAAAAAGAGCATGCTGCATTCATATAAACCTACTAGATAAGGTTATAATAAAGTTTGTTCAACACATAAATAATACAGTTTAAAATGACAGATCACAATAAACTGAACAGGATGAGACCATCCAAACGTGTTTGCATCTGAAATGTAGCTGATGTGGTTTTATCACTGGTTATTCCCCACGGATCTACAGCCTGAGCTGTGGCTCTTGCTTGGGAAGCAAGCAGCAGTGAGAGAAGCCTGCTCCCCAGGCACATTTGAGACTCACTGCTCGTTCTGTTAACCAGTCCAGGCTTCACCTTCCTTTGTTAGCTCTTCTGCAATAACACAGCTAAGAGAAGTGAATCACCTTCTAGTTCATACAACATAATCATTATGAAGAGTTCCAAATAAAAGGCCAACTTTTGCTTTAATACCACTACAAAATCAATGTGTTTCTGGCCATAAGAGACTAAGACACTATAAATACACTGAACAAAGAACCTCAGCAACAGCAAAGACCCACAGGCTGAACTCTACTCTCGCACGTACCTGGCTGTTCTACAATCCTTCATTCACCAAGGACACTTCAGTGTGTGGAGTTTTCACTGAGCATACAAGTGAAAATCATTTATTAATTCCATTCAACTCAAGTTTGATTTTACAGCTACTCCATAAAAATTAAACAAGTCATTGTAGCATTTCAAAAGTCACTTTGCAGATGTGAGGTGGCCTTCAGAAGCTAGAACAAGCTACAATCCATAGCAATTACATTCTGCTGTGAAAAAAATGTTACTGGCACCAGTTGTTCTCTTCTTAGCAGTATCAGATGAGCACATTTTCTCTCTCTCAAGAAATCTGACAGTATCTATGGTTTTTAAGAAAGGGCGTCTATTGCAGCTTCTCAAAACAGCATCCAGTCACAGGGCTTTATGTAACATCTGAGCTATTCCCCAACTTTGCCAGTTTCTTCCTTCCACTATAAATTCTCTGTTCAATTCATTACATAGCAACGACTGAGGCCAACTGGTGGATTTAATTTAGAATCAGAGGCAGTTATCTGTGGCAGTAGATGCAGGTTCTGTTTCCAAGTGGCCGCTGCCAGACGTTACACTCTCATAGCAAGAAAAGCTAAGTAGGACACACAGCCATGTCACCCACCATCAGAGTTTAGAGCCTAATGTACTAATGCAATCAGTCAGATGGCAGGACAGCTTCCAGCTGCCAGAGTGTAATTGCAGCATAGAAGGGGAAGATACACACCCCAGCCAGCCACAGCTCCCACATGAGAGGCAGGCAATGTGAAGATGACACCTGCACCAGCTGCATCCCAGAGTCCTGCTTCTCTAGGCACTGCCAGGAGAAGGAAGGCAGCCCAAGGAACACGAGCTGCTGGGAAGCCTTTGCTCTGCCCACAGCAAACAGTCCTGTTAGGCTCAGAACTCCTCCCACACTGTCAAGCCAACCAACACAAGTCTTTCAGTTGTTGTTCTGTCTCCATCACCCAAAATTTTATCTTCCTAGAAGTTATTGTATTTTAAAATAACTACCTTTGATAACTATGACTGAAAAAAAAGAAAAATCTTTAAGAGAAATAAAGAGGCATAGCTACCAGGTAACAGAAGTGTGCCCTTTCAGGGATAGTGTAGGTAGAGGGCTTTACCTAGGGGCAGGGATTTGTGTACTGACTTCCCATTTCTGGGAAATAACCACCTCTGGATTACACAAATCCCTTCACAGTGATCAGTTAACTCTGAATCTGAAATTATTCTTACTCAATACTTTTTAAAGCTGCTGCCAATTCAGACATGCTGAAAGGAACAAACTATCCTCAGATACATGCCCATAATCTGACAGAACAACAACACCAACAAAATCTGTTACTTCATCTAAAAAAACAGACATCAAAACAAGAAGCCTTCACCCAACAGTTCCAACACACAAGCCTCTTCTAGGAGGCAAAAGAACCCTTGGCAGCGTACTAGAACTCCAAAACCTAGAATGGTTTTTCCAGCCTTTTGCTCCCATACCAAAACCCAGTATTGGCAGAGTGAGAACAGGATTCCTGCCTTTTATTCACAGACCATCAGCCAAACTCTCCATCTCCATTCTGCACTCCTTGAGTAACTAGTGAACGTTTCAGAAATCGAGAACTCATGTCCTCAACAGAGGAGTCCCAGCCTAATTCCTCAGGGTAGACTGCTAAAAATGAGAGGTTTTTCAGAAGTTTATTGATTTTGTTCATGTTTGTAATACTGCTGTCAACACACAGAACCCCTAAAGGTTGCAGAAGACTTTTCATTTTAAGTAGACTTAAATTTTGCTATGTTACTACAATTTAAGAATCACGGGAAACAAGCAGGAAGAACGAGTCTTTTCTGCAGTCTCTGTAATTAGTAGCCATTCTCTTTGTCCAGTTTAACCAGCAGTTTTGGGCCATTTACGTCAAAATTAGAAGTAAACCTTCTGTCAATTGCTATGTAGCTCAAGAACAGCAAGCAAAGTCACTATATTCAACCTGCAGCATATAACTTAACACTGCAGCATCCATCTTTCTGTAATTATTTCCAGTGAGATCTGTACTTTACACACATTTTCCTAAGTATGACCTACTTTCAGACTAATTGCAGTGCTTCGTGCCCAGAAAGAGACTGTTCCATGCAGGCAGTAACTCGATTTTTGAAAGCAATGTAGGGACATTTTACATGCATAAAAGGATGTGAATTTAACCTTCCATGCTAACTACACTGCAGCTTGAATGCAGTCATCTCCACACAATTTCAATGCTACTTCTTCCTGCAGATTAGCCAATGACTTGTTTTAAGAATGAACAAGTATCACACTGCAGTATAAAAAGACAATACGATTGATAAACAAATTCAACTGGGGTAAAGTTTTTCTCCATACACAACAATTCTTACATTCCCCAGACTGGAACACACCATGGCTGTTGCAGGTCACAGAGCCCTTTCAGAATTTCTCACTAACAACATGGAGTTTTCCATCTGCCAAATAAAATCCACAATTTGAAACACATAAGCTACAAGTGGTGAGGGTCTTCTTGTTTAGCTACAAAGGACCATGGCTGAGAACATCCAGTTAGGATGAGCCTGAAGAGACTGTTTTTCTGAAAATTCCCTCAGAACAATATAAAGGATTTAATACAGTAAATATTTAAGGGTGTTGTCTTAAAGCAAAGCATTGTCACTACCAGGTAACCAAAATAATGGAACTGGACACCTCATCAGAAGCTCTGTGAATTCCACACCACTGGCTTTACTCATTCACCCAAAGAAAGCAGATTTATGTACCAAACACTTCTTTGAATGAAGAGCATAGAAGGTTAATAAACTTACAAGAACTTGACTAACCCCATGACAGTAACAATAATACCAAACAAGAGCTTCCACATCTAAAAAGTTTAAGTTTCTTTGTTCTAACGTTTACACATCAGCTGAAGACAGCACTTAACTGTAATTCCTGCAAACAGTCACACAAAATTACACTCTAAGACTCTGAAGAACATGTCAGCAATACCCCACTCAACATCCAGAAGCAAATCTCTGTGCAGGGCCTTGTAAGGGCAGCAGCCAACAATATAATTCTGCCACAACACCTCGCAAAGAATCAGGCAATCAAGTTATTTGGGATCCAACACAAGACAGAACTCTGTAAACCTGACAGCAATTATAACATGAAAGATAAGCAGCACATACAATGGCAAAAGAAGTTCCACCAAGTCTGTCCCAAAAGGGCTGGTTATCAGAAAAGCTGAAGAGGTGCTTCAGAAAAGGACAGATGAATGAGTCTCACAAGGCCTCTGAAAGGAGCACAGGGCAACTGAAATGCCCCCAATTTAGCAGCTGCCCATCTTCACCCATGTATTAATGACATTCCAGACTTTGGCTTCCACTAAAGAACATATTTTACCACAGAAGTATGCGTTTAATATTATTTCCCAACACACACACATACTCTTTTCTTTGTCTCACATGAGCCAGATTTCCACCAGGCCCTTTTACATCTGTTCAGCTACTGATTTCTGCATGCACTGGTACTGTTCTGCCCAAGACCTGAGCAGATATCCCTCAGTCACACCTGTGTCAACCAGACACTTTTTTAAAGCTATGGAACATCATTTTTTTTTCCTCCAATCAATATTTATAGAGCGGGAAGAATTCATATGGGACAGACAAGGCACCATCTGTCAGAGGCATCTTGTCAGAAGCTAAAAACATACTGCAATCTTTCCCCTGCAACAGCCACATCCAGAGTAGGCCAATAAAACTAGAACTCAGAACTTTCATAAGTAAATCAATCCATTATGTTCATCTAAAATCCCTCCTACTAATGAACAGATGCAGTAGACTTAAAAGTCGACTTTAACAAAAAATTTTCAAAGAAAAGTCATATACACACTATGGTTGTCTCGAAAAGGGAAAACATTTCCTTCCTGCTATACAGTCTAAATTAGGTCACAAATATTTCAGTAAAAGAGTAACTTTGATCTCAGGGGATGTGGGCTGCATCACAGGATGTGAAGAATCCCCACCTTTGTGTTTACACTCGCTGTAATCATGACACAGAATGAGAGCCTCAAACTTTGCCTACTCACCCCATTTCAAGTGCTCTTGTTCTGACAATCCCGGGCTCCTGGTTGTCACAATAGAGACATTACAGAAATGCAACAACAAAATAAGAACCATTCAAATGCTGAATGTCTCTTCTATCACAAAAGGTTCTCCTGCCCCACATTCTCTTTTTTTTTCCTGTGAATTCATGTTTTCAAGTTGTTCTAACAGATTGTTACAACTATATTCAGCAAGTTCTACTACAACTAGAAAAAAAAAGGGCTTTTTCCTGTCCTCTAATGAATGAAAGTGCTGCACTAATGATCTTTTCATTCCAAAAGACATGTTTAAGTACTATCACCTCTCCACCTATCCAGATATGGCAATAAATAAAACTATCCTAGAGAATTTCACAATATGACTGATAGGCTTTCAGACAGACAGGCACAGAGCCAG
>NW_008622182.1:36714-47670 GCF_000691845.1 Merops nubicus
TGCAGGAATTTTCAAGCTGCTTTTCAGACAAGCAACTCTCTCCTGCATTCTGCAGAATGCCCCACTAACTGTGTAATCTCTAATCCTCCACCTTCTCAGGCACAGACAATTGGTGTTTTTGTAACACAAACCATCTCCCAGTCATCTTACTCAACGGCTTGTCCTTAAAACACAGGAAATACCACCCGTTCCCCCTCTACATTCAGAAGAAACACACACCAACAATTCCTGAAGGACCCTGTTCAAACGCAGCCTTAAGTGCAGATGAAATCCAGACCAAAAGGTCCTTGAAAAAGAGCTCCTTACCCTGTTTGTAAACAAAAGTGGTACTTACCTTGATTTGTAGAGTATGAGAGCTAGAGATGAAAAGCATCACCACCTAAGAGCTGTGATACTTAAAACCAAAAGAATTAGGCAGATGACTGCTCAAGCTGCGGTTTGGTTTGTGCAGAGGCTTGTCATGAAAAGAATGACATCTGTTTGTTTAGCCAAAAACAACAAAAAAAGTTTGACAAACTCATGCAATACATACAAAACAAACCAGACACCCCTGAATAACTCTCACATTTCAGTCTCCACAGGTTAACGTCTCCATCTACTGCGGAATCTCAACAACAAAAACAGTTCTCAGAATTATGGCCTTCCAAAGCTTCCCTGGGAGTTTCACTGAGTTTAGAACTTACCATGGGGTAATGTCAAGATGCCTGAAAACTAAGATCAAATCAGCTAAAAAAACCCAAACAAACAAAAAAAACCCATCACCCCACAAACTTCCTAAACCAGCTTCTCTACAATTCAAAGGATGCAGGACGTATGGTGTTCAAGATACAGAGAATACAATACTGAATAAAAGCAATATTCTCAATAATCCAGTGAAATGGATTACAGTGGACAATACAAAACTCTTCATATAATGGGCACAAAACTCCATCATGGATGAATTCAATGCAAGGCAAAAAAAATACAAAAGGAAAAGATAAAACTGTTTATATTCTCATCATTTATTTAAAATGTCTAGCATTTTTTAGAATACAGTTAAATCCTGAGCCTTGACTCATGGCAATAATTCCATAGATTATGTTAAGTAGCATTAACTATCAAACTAAGTTTAGCATCCCTGTGCTTTACCCAAGAAAACTGGAAATCCAGTGTATATAGTAAATGCTCTTCACAACATTATTTACATACTCTTACAATTTATTATTTCTGACAAAAATCACAGTCCCTTTTTCAAGGTTCTGCTCCTGCAGGCATTTTTCAATCTTTCTGCTATCTGTCATCCACCTCAGCCTCCTATTTTGCTGTTAGAAGTAGAAGGGGTAAGAGACTGGCTTTTGTTTTTGCTGGTTTTCCTTTCAGATCTATTTATAAATAGTGAAAGTTACTGCAAACATTCCATAATGGTACAGTATCTGTAGTGTTCTATTATATAAGGGGTTTTTCCTCCTTTTGGCTAAATACTTGGTGCTTGTTCACAACACACAACCTCCAGACAAGTAAATGTGTATTAACTGATTCAAGGTAGCTTTTAACATGGGATATTTAACTTACTTACATTCCCCAGAAGTTGCACCAGACCTGTGGCTTTCACCCAGTAAAAAACAAAGTAGGTAGACAACAAACTTTTGCACCCTGCAGCAAACCTTCTGCCTGACACATAAAGCTATAAACAAGCTCCACTTCTCATGCTAACTTCAAAACTTGTCACCCAATTGAAAAATTAGACAAATTCTGCAGTTAGCCAACACCTCTCAAACTTACAGTTTGAAAGGACATCAAAATAATTTTGAGAACTTGCATGGTATATTGGTTAAACACACAGTATTTAATGATTATTGTTAAAGTAAATCAAGATAAATTGGTGTGCTCTGAAGTCATACTAGACTGCTCACTAAAAAACATCTTTGTATATTTTGGTTTTAAGCAGACTATAATTTTCTCCTTGAAAAGCGTTCAGACCCAAACCCACCATTTCAGCTGAGTTTCTATACCCCTGTCTGCTAGGAGCAGCAGTACCAAGAACACGCTTTGACTGTTCTGTGAGACAGACTTCACAGGAACACGAGCACTAATCTGCTTTCAAGAGGCCCAGCTTACCTAAAGGTCATCTCTCCTGACTCCTTCCCGTTGAAGGAGTGTCAGCCCCTGCTGCTCCCGGGGGTGGCAGAGCAGAAACACCCCCTGACACTTTCACCACTCACCTCCAGGCCCCAGAGCAGCGCCGCTGCTTGGCCAAAGCTGCCAACAACCCAAGCCCCGTGCCCACTGCCTCAAAGAACCTCTCCCTCAGAGGAGTGGCTCCAGCAGCTAGCTGCCCTCAGCAGGGACAGTTCCTCTCCTTCCCACCTCGTTCTCCCCTCGTCCCCCCCTCACAACCCCACCATCACCGTGAGCAAAGCAACGATGCCTTTCTTGTCCTTGTTGGTTTTCTGTTGGGTTTAGCAAACTGCATGGGCTCACAGATGAACAGGTAAGGACCAGACCCAGCACTAGGAGAGTCTGAAGTAGAAAGATGCTAGACCAGTGCAGCAATCTTGCCCCTAAGCAGCACCAGCCATAGGCAACTTTTGACAGGCACTGCTTCAACTTCTAGCCCTGTCAGCAAAGGTTTCTAGGTGGCTAACAGGCAGAATTTATGCACTCCGGAATTTTAAATGCCATTTTTCCAATCTACAAAAGTCCTTTTCAGGATGGTCCAGCAGGCAGCCCATTCACTGCCAACACCTGGACACTAGACAAGCCTCTTAGGGCAGGCCATCATCCATCTCAGTGTTCCTGCACCCAGCACCAAGCTCAGGGCTGCTGCCAGAGCCACCCAGCTGGTAACACACTGGACAAAGAGAAAATTGCTATCTGCCCTTCCCTGCTGGGAAGCCTTCTGAAACCCTCAATCTCACCAGAGAAACTTCATATTTAACACTGACAAGCAAATAAATACGTTTTTCAAATCCTCCTCTCATAAGCCACTCAAAAACAAAAGTTCCTAATTTTTATTCTATGTAGCTGTGACAGAAAGCTCTCCTTCAACTCTAAAATCCACATTTAAACCACTTCTTTCAACTCTGTGAACCTACTTATATTAACATTAAAAAACAAAACCTCAGAGAAACTCATATGCAAGTTTATCCTAATCCTTTACCCAAAAGATTCACAAAAAAGAGCAACAGAAATAACTACTTGCTAACGATGTTTATCAACCTCCCAATAATAATTTGTCCATAAAGTGCTTCCCACAAAACATCCAAAATCAGGATGGATCATCAGCCTGTTTTATCATTTCTTTCCGACAGCATTCATAATATGACAGCTAATCATACAAACAGAACAGCAGCTCACAAAGAGGAAACAGTTCTTCTGAAGCTCATCTATTTGTTTGTGCAAATATCAATTTGAAAATTGAAAGGAATTAAAATCATTTTCATAATGATGGCATGCAGGTTCAAATAAACATCTTCAAACAAAAGCATCTCAGGCTTCCCTAAAACCTGTTAGTAATATCAGTTGAAATAGCAACTTAATAGACATGATCTGCTCTTCTAAGAGCATAGTTTTAAAAACCCAATGTGACCTATAGTATCAATTATCCCAGAAATTTTGAGAGAGTCCTATATTAAAGCAGCAAATTCACAACAAACTTTCAAAATCATGTAATAAAAACATTCACATTCACCTAAAGGAGTTGGGTTTTTTTTAATTTTAAGGAGAAAATACCAAATCCATGATTTCAGCACAAAACTGGCTTTAGAACCATCACATACAGGCTACTAAAACCCCCAAACCAAGTAGTATTTGCTCCTCACTCAGCAATTCACTGAGCTTAAACCAACTTCACCACAGTAACACTAAGCCAATAATAATAAAACAAGCACTTCTGTTTCAAACTGGAAGACCATTAAGAATAGATTTTACAACCACATCTACTGGGAAATAAGCTACAGGAAGAGTGAACAGCATTTATAGAGTCCACAGTTCAGAGCATATCACTATAAATTTGACAGAGCAGCTTGTTCGTTACACCTGGGAACCAGAAAATTAAGATTCCTCACTGAAATAGGCACGACTCATTTGCAAGAGCAGATTAATTCATTCACTTCAGGAAAAAAATGCCAACCTAACCTCGAAGAACCCTGAGAGGAGGAAACAGCCCCAAATTCAGCGTGCTGTGATTAAGTGCTTCACCTGCTGACGCAGTTCTGCTTCATAAAGGATGAGCAGCCCAGTGACTGAAGTTCCAGGTATGGGCATCCAACAAAAGTTACAGAATTTAGATTACTAAAGAAGAGGTTAGTGATTAAGTATGAAAACAATTTGAAGACAAAATGCACGAAAAATGTGGCAGTAGACTCTAAGCACAGACTAAGGAAAATCTGCTGCAAAACACGGTACTTAAATCAATGTTTTCTTCAATAAAACATTCTGCTGAACATAACAGTAAGATCTGACTTGCTTAAAGCACTGCCTGGAGAAGCTTTTGTCTTACATGCCTCACATTCCTGTCTTAAAACCTGCAGCACTAAGCCACAAAGATGAATGACTGCAAACACAAGCAAGACCTGAGCAACAGACAATAAATTTTAGAGAGCTTATTGACAGTAGGATGCAGAAGCTTGCTATTCTGAAATTAGAATTCCTTATCAATATCATCTGATAACAACAATCTGAAAGCAAACTATAGAAAGGAACAACTAGAATGCCACTTGGAACTAACATTTAGGCTTACAACACTCACATTATATCAGCAACCTGCATATTTACAAGTTTTATTTTCACAGCTATAGATACAGTATTACCAACAGCAACTCCCATTATAATAAAACAGCTCGTGATATTTCCACATCCACTCGACACAGAATCAATCCTATTCTTCCTGAACTCCAGGCTGAACTTGTGACACTACTAAATGTATTAAACTAGCTTTCCTGGCAAAACACAGCACAGTTAATGCAAAGGAGTTGATTGGTTGAGTGATAAATATTTCAAGGGCTTTGCCAGCTACATTGGCTCATGTAAAAGGAAGCAGACAAAATGCTCCTATACTGAGATCATCCTTGCTGAACTTGGGGACCTAACAGCAAGCTCATGGTAAACCTTGAGTGTAGAGAGACATGCAGAAACAATCTGTGCAACCATTTAATCTAGTCACAACTCAGATGGGCATATATTGTGACTGAACTACTACCATGGAATTGCATTTCAAAAAATTAGAATCAAGGACACGAACAACTTAAAGAACTTTGTCATAAATATTGAAAATATTTGGTGTTACTTCAGATTTTTCTTTTTATATATGCTGACAATGCAAGGAAGATTATCCTACTGCCTACCTCTCCTTCAAGCAAGGGTATCCTCTAACCTTCCTTCAAATTATCAGATCCTTAAAACTTAGGAACTTAGTGATACATTAAGGAAGGAGAAAAAGAAAAAGTAAAGAACCCCAAAAGATCATTAGCATTACTGCTGGTTGCTTTACAGCAGCACCAGAGTCCACCACCCAGTTACTTCCACCTTCTGCTGTCAGAAAGACACTGAAGAAAGCAGCAAGACTCTCACTTATCAGCTGCTTGAAATGTGCCAAAAGCTTCACCTTGTGAAATCACAAGAACAGTGGCTGTATACAGTCATATTAATCACCAAGCTTAGTTTCCCCTAAATGGCTGGATTTAGTGCTAATGACAACCCCAGCAAACTCTGCTGCAGATGGAGTGCACCGGGGTGACACCCCCTCAGGTGGGTGCACTGGGTTTAGGGGCAGGGTCTGGTAGCCCCCCGGCTGCAGGGGTGGCCTCTGTGAGACAGAGACAGTTCTAAACCGGCTCCAAAACACACCCCCTGCTGAGCCAGCGAGCAACGCTGGGGATAATGTACTTGGGAAAGGGCAGGAGGGACTTCCAGGCATTGGAGAAGAGAATCCCCTGCAGCCCGTGTAAAAGACCACAGTGTCAGAGGCTGCCTTCCTGCAGCTCCTGGAGATAACTGTGGAGCAGTCCCGGGGAGGACCCCATACTGCAGCAGGTGGATACACCCTGAAAGAAGCTGCAGCCCATGCAGACACCACACTGGAGCAGGCTCCTGGCAGGAGATAGATAAAGCCTGTGGAAAGGAGCTCACATCAGAGCAGGTTCCTGGCAGGAGCTGCTGCCTTTGGAGAGGAGCCCACGCAGGAATGGGTTTTCCAGCAGGAACTATGGCCACTGGAAGACCCACTCTGAAGCAGTCTGTTCCTGCAGGACTGTACCCCATCAGGAAGGACCCATGCTGGAGCAGTTCTTCAACTACAGCCTGTGGGAAGGACCCGTGTTGGATGGAGCACTCTGTGAAGGACTGTATCCTATGGGAGGGACCCCACGCTGGAGCATGGGAAGAGCATGAGGAGGAAGGAAAGGCAGAAACAAAGTACTGTGAACTGACCACAACCCCCATTTCCTGTCCCCTGCACCACTCAGGAGGAGGAGGCAGAACTACTGGCAATGCAGGAGTGAAGTTGAGCCTGGGAAGAAAGGAGGGGTGGAGGGAAGGTGGGTTTAGTTTTGATTTTGTTTCCCACCATCCTGCTGTAATTCTAACTGGCAATGAATTAGCATTCCTCCAGTCGAGTCCGTTTTGCCCATGATGGTAATCAGTGAGCATTCTCCCTGTCTTTTTCTCAGCCCATGAGCATTTCCTCCTTACTTTCTCCTGTTGTTCTGCTGAGGATGGAGAGTGACAGAACAGCTTGGTGGGCACCTGGCAGACAGTCCAGGTTAACCCATCACAGCATACTGCTTCAATTTTAAAGTCACACTGTTTTCATGAAGTCCTACTATGGTCTGGTGGTCCAGATACACCTGTGCATTCATCCACTGCACTCAGGACTACAATTCTCTGGTATATTGTCCATCCATCCATTACCGTTGTTTTACCACTTTCCTAGTATTTTTAAAGGGTTCCTACTTGTCAACATCTTCCTGAAATTCTCACCTAATATTCACTGGAGCTAATCAATATCCACTTTCATGCCTGCAGAACAAGTGTTCCATCAATGCTGTGCTTAATCACCTCTTCACTGAAGCTGGATTGGAAAAGAAACAAGTTTAAGCAACAGAAAGGTCAAAAACAACTTCACTCTGATGCATTTCTGATGGTTAAATAAATTTTGCAAATGTAACTCAGTTGCCTTTGTTAAGGTGAGACACATGTCCAGTAAAGAGAACAGAGACCCTTCTTGAACTATATAAACCATAACACCTGCAATTCTCTATACACTTACACAAGTTATACCCTGGTACTGGTCACTACAAGCAGCTCTGCAGAAAGGTCACATTACTAAAGCTGTGACCACTGTTTGTAAAGGACCACTGTGTTCCTAATTTACTGCCTGAAATGCTTCCATTTGGTCATTTTTCCTGACTCTTTCATCAAAGAGTTAACAGACACAAGCGTTCGGTTACTCTAGAAAGCTCCAGGCACTGCACAAAATGAAAAGCTGATTTTTTTTAAAGAGTGATGATCACGAGAAAACAAACAAAAGATTATTCCAGAGTAGACTTACACTGGACAAGCTCAAAGAAACTGAAGATAGCACTGGAATTCATGTTAGCACAGCAGTAATAAGATATGCAAACCACATAATTGCTTGGTCTTATTACTCACACCATCATAAGCAGAAATTTTCTTTGGGATACTCCAGAACAAAAATAACACAGGAATATGGAAATTTTGTAAACACAGCACACTGTCCAGTGTGACTATTTTCTCCTTTTTATGAAAGGCCCAGAGAAGTCAATGCAGACTACAAATACCTTTTTTAATAATATCAAGTACATCAGCTCATCAAATTTTACAGAATTACTCTGTTGCACAGTTTAGATGGAGACTGAAGGTGGTAACAGAGGACACAGCACTAGTACATAAAGCACTGAATAGACAGGATAAAATTTAGCCTGTGATTTATTTAACAAAAACATTCCCCCCCAAGCAAAAATGCCTGTCTTCCCTTTCTCTTTAAGTATGATGCAAAAATAACTGATTTCTCTGAGTTATTGTAAGTCCTTTCTGGTAAGACAAGTTAGTTGATTTCTGTAGCAACACAAGCAGATCAAAGTGAGCAATTTATGCATCTATACTTACAGCTGAATTATTATTATTATCTAAAGTGGAATCAAAACTCACAGAAAATTCATTGAACTAATTGCCATTGCATGCAAGTTGAAACTATACACGAAATTTTTCTTCTATTTATTTTCCTGTTTAACCAAGTAGTGTCTTTTGGAAAATACATCACCTTACTAGGTGAGGGACCAGCTGGAGGGATGGGAGGCTGACTTCTGGAGTGGGAAAATTTTAAAAGAACAACATTGGTGAAGAAAAATGAATGAAAAAAACCTTTTTTTTTTTCCCCAGACAGCAGTCATTCATGTTTCACTGCTGCAGGTACAGTTATTACGTGTCTGCTGTATTTCTTATTTTCCACAACATGCCAAGCTGATGTGCTCTGCTCCCCTCCTGTATCACAGGCTCAAGGGAAGGATAACAATTTACATAACGTTCCCTGTTGCTAAAGTAATTGAGCTCAGAAGCAATCATCATTTGGATAAACACTTTCAAAATTTTAAAGAATGGGGTTTTTTGTTTCACAGGCAGAAGTCAAGTGAGTTGCAACTCTACTGTTATCAACTAGTGAGTTCTACACAGAAGAGATTATATCTTCCACTCTTCTGAAGCTGCTGTGGTGCTGCTACTGAGGGGAACAAGAAAAAACCCATTCACCTCAGCACTGAACTTCAAACTCTCTGTGAAATCACCCCATGCCTCCACGGGCTTTTGCAACAATTTTTGTACTTGACAATAAAATCTCAAAGGTAACGACTGGCACGAAAAGGGAGTGGTTTGTCTGCTGAAAAATACAGGCCACTGTAATGCCTTCAAGGACCCCACCACCTATCAACCTGCAGATCAAGTTCAGACCTCTTGGAGATCTCAAGAATATCCACAACAAAACCTTCTGTCAACAATGAGACACTGCAGGACTACGGCAGAATTAGTCCATCCTCACCCCATGACTCTCTAGATGACTCTCTTCTGAGCAATCATGACAAGCCCATCTTCACCACAAAATCCAAGGCTACCCTTTTGAACCTAATTCGGACTTAAATGGACACGGAAGCTTTGGAATAATAATTATTGTTAGAAGCAAAATCACCAATATCCAGCTAAACGATAGTTATATCCAGCCATCTACTCCCCCTCTTGCAGAGAAGAAAAAATTAGCTTCATATACAGACCCCGTGCAGGAGAAACTAAATTCAGAATCTCCTCATGCTTGCTGCTCTCTGATTCTATGACCTTGTCTCCACAATAATCCCACCCTATGGTCTCTGATCCAGTCCCTCAGGCTGAAGCCTGTCGCTTGGCTGATGTCCTCCATTCCCCACTTGATTAAAATTTAAACGTGTTCATGCTGTGACCCATCCTGCACCTCCCAGTCAAGGCTCACGACACAAATTCCTCCTTCCCTTCTCAGCTCCCCCTCACAGCTCTCTGCTGTCACAGTGCATAAGCTGCCAGCGCTCGGGGTATTGCTGTGTGGTGGCCAGGACCCATCAGGCTGACCAGGAGGACCTCATTCCTCTCCTCCACTCACCATCTGGCTGTACCCCACCTATTACATCAGACTGTCCGTATGGACTGCTCGCTCTCTGGGGCAATAGCCATCATTTTTCATCCTCTCTTTGTGCAGAACAGCACACGGTCCTCCTCTGTAGTTTTTATTAAAGTGACAGAAGTGGAGCTGTTCCACACAGATTTTATGAACTTGGCTTTATGCAACACAAAAAAAGGTCACAGAAAGATCCAAAAAAAGCCCACACTACATCCACTTCTTCCTATCCGGTTCTGCCTTCCCAGACTCCTCTCTCCTATTCCAGAAAAATCAGTTTCCCAGTTTTCAAAGAGTGTGAATTTAAATATGTGTATGTCAGGTTATGACTCCAAGAGAATGTTTCAATATATTTATCTTGAAGAACATAAGTCAACGCTAACTGAAGGTAGGAAAGCCATTACATAATAAAATACAGCTGGACAACTTCACTGTAATTGACATGTTTTGTGAATGATCCCAAACGTGCAGAGTCTTCTCCCTAAAGGACAGCTGGTCATTCAACAATTCAGAAGAAAACAGAATTTTTTTTACAAGGACATTGCAACTATTCCCTGTTACTGGTTAAATATCCTCTCTCATTTTCACTGGCAGAATAATCTCAGCATAGATCTCACCCCCGTTTGCCCTCTGGAAACACACGAGCACTGTCTACTTAGGGGACTGAAAGCAAAAATAAAACCGGGACCCTCTGCACTGCTTTCAACACTGACACCACAAACCCGTGTCCCTCTCTCCTGCACGTTCAGACTCTTCTTCGGGCATCGCTTTTGTTTGCTGTGGGGAGAACTCTCTCACTTGGCCCTACATCACTCTCAAAGTAGACCTAAAATATTTTACCTCTTTTTTAGTTAATAAAAAAAAAAAAGAAAGAAACCCCAAAGTTCTAACGCTAACCTGGCTGCAGAGTGGTCACCACAGAAATCCCACGCTGAGGTAGCAACTTGTGCTCGATCTCTTTCTCCCTAATCTCTACTCCATCACGCTTTCCTTCCGCACCTACCACTTGGCAGCTGCCCTTCCTACCGAATACCGCAACACTGCTCGGGAAGGGAAACAGCAACCGACAGGCACGTCCCAATTCAAGCACCCATCACTGTGCGCGGAACCAACAAACGCAAACGCTACATTTACAGGAGCCGGGTGTCCCTGTGCCGCCAGCGAAGGAGCGCGGAAGGTGGGAAGGGAACGAGGAGCGACAGAGACACAATCCGAATACATATTCGGCACGCTCACAAAGTGGAAAGCATTTAATTCAGAAATCAATTCCATATGTAAACGCCTCGTCACGCTGGAGGTGAACCAGCTCTCCCCCTCGGCGG
>NW_008622183.1:0-22423 GCF_000691845.1 Merops nubicus
GATTCTATGATTCTATGTGCTAATTTTTGATAGCCTTATTTATAAACAAAATAATAGTGGGAGTTGTTTGCTCTCTTTCCCCTTATCTTTCAGTTATATTGTATGTCTTGGGAATCTTCTAAAGAAAAGTACCTTACTGAACTGTCAAAGCATGAAGTCTTTCTTTATGTTGTCTTAAAATATAGCCATTGAGTTAGAGCTTTTGATGCTCATCATGACTAAGCAGTTCTCTCTACCTGCTTTTTTCTGTGCTTAGTTTATGATCCCTGGCAGTATGTCAGAATGGCAGAGCTTCACTGACAATATTATATTGCAGTACATTAAAACCAACAGTCTTCAAAATAACTTCAAATAGTCTGTTCAAACAGAACTCCTCTCATTACTTGGCTGCTATACTTTTGGTTTTGTCCAGAATTTGAACTTGAAATAAGAAATCTTTCCTTTCTGAATGGAATAAGCTTATAATTGTCTTACAGCTGCAGTGGATGTTTTTGTCATGTTTTTATATATTCAGGTGCTTTTACTGTACAGGTTGCAGAAATCTGGCACGCAGCTGCACTTATTAAGCTGTGTATCAAATGCTGAAAGTTTATTTGTGGTTGGGTCACAAAATCTAGTAAGGCCAGAAGAAGTAATGTGTTGACCAGACAACCACCTTCTGCTGTCTTTCCAATACAACCACACTTACCAAAAAATGTTTCTGATAAGGCATGCTGATAACCTACCACAGGGTTTTCTTCCGAGGATTAAGATCTTTAATTCCCTTTGTTTCATACCTACCTTTGGATCTATTTTGACCTATAACCCATTCCCTGGAATGAACTGCAGCTAATTTCAAAAGCTTCAAGCTGTGTGGCGTTTTAGAAAATAAACTATAGTTATCAACCACAAAGTTTAAACTCCCATCATCTATGGTCAGTTTAAGTTTTCTCACATAGTGTGTGTGCAAACAGTCAATCTAAGAATGATGTGTTGAATGAAACAAACAATTAACAAAACAGTACAGATAATACTACTCCTTACTGTTCAAAGACCATTGAAAGAACACGCTTCTGGTCACACTTACAACAAAATGAACAAAGTACTGAGTTGCACAAACACAGAAACTGAATATACATGACATAAGTGATAATGTTGCTACCTAAGACATTTCCTTGTCTCACAACAAATACTTCAATGATAAGAATTCTTAATGAAGTAACAGGAGTTTATGCCAGGTCCAGAGAAGGTATATTAGAGAAAAGGTGAAGAAGACTCAGATTTTTTTTAAATTTAAAATACATCCTAAGTGGCCTGTGAAAAGCATAAGAAAACATGCTGTTCATCATATAACAGGAGGAAAACAACCAAGTAGTGAATATCCAAACATGTGAAAATCTTTCATCCAAGTATGCAGCACAACTCTTCAAATTAGCATAGTTAGTCCTCCACAGTATTACATAAATATTTATATTTACATTCACAAGCAACAAAGGAAAACAGGCCCCCAAATCCCACATTTTAACAGCAAATATTATTAATAATGTATTTAATAAAAATCAAGTCACTGTGGTTTTCACATTTTTTTTCATGTACTTTTTTAAAACTAAAAACTCAGATGTAAGAGTCTCTGCATCAGATTGGGAGTGTTTAAATCTGTTTATACGTAAAAAAATCCATCAGGTGTAAACTTCAAAACTATGGCAATATGCCTATACCAGTATTTTCTTTACCTGTTGAATCTATCTGCTAATCTAGTGCTATATGTGCATCTGTCAAGTACATTTAAAAAAAAAAAAAAGTCTAAATCAGACTTTTCCTCTCTTCGACTTAAAAGACAATTTGCATTCAATTGTGGGTCCAGCCAGTGTTAATAATGTCCACATGGCTGATCACAGAATCATGCAAGAAATCAATGAAAGTGAAAAAAAAATAAGTGGAATTCAGTAGAAATTCAAGAGGATTAGCCAAGAATTGTCAGCAAACACAAACCGCCAAAATTAACAGACTGCAGCTCATACCTTATTGAGCCATGACAGTAAACATTT
This sequence comes from Merops nubicus, assembly GCF_000691845.1. NCBI lineage: Eukaryota > Metazoa > Chordata > Aves > Coraciiformes > Meropidae > Merops > Merops nubicus. Next base: position 2,028 of record NW_008622183.1, read on the forward strand.
ATCAATTGAAGAAGAAAAAGCCAACAGTGAGACAACCTCTCCTTCTTACATTCTAGGTGAATAGTCTGGGAAATCTACCCTTATTAAATGCAAATAACAAGAGCAGACAAGACTACTGACAGTAATATTCAGGCCTGCACGAGGATACCGAATGCACTAAAATACAGATGGCCTTAAAATGCCTGGATAAACAAATATTACTTTTACAAACAGATGGACAACTAATAAATCTTGCTGAAAGGTTGCAAACCATGTTATATCAGGCCATACCCTGCTTAATACTGATCCTTCAGTGTCCTCACAAAAGCAGCAGAACATCTGAATCTGTTCAGAAGACAGCAGAATTCATTCCTCCTTTTCTTGTCAGGTAAAGGATTACCTCGTTTGGAAAGATAATCCCTAATATTGCAGTATGTATTGCTGAAGTATGCTGTTATACACTTCACTTAGGCCATAACAACATTGGCTATTATCACAGGCAAAGGTTTGCTACAAAGCGGTATTATGGAATCAGTAAAGCTGCTATAGTGTCTTAGTAACTAGACTCACAGATGTTGTTATGGATAAGCAATTACCTTTAATGTGAGATGAAAATGACCCAAATGGCAATTAAAAGGAAGCAGACCTTGACTGTAGAATCTGATTCATCACTGTGGTATGCATTTTACACTGTAGTTACGATAGTAGTTACTCTAGTTTTATGACACTGTCTTCCCACAGATTCCATTTGCAATACTGACCACAATAAAACTGCAAGAAAACCACTGCCTATATGTGACAGATGACATTAAATAAATAAAAAAATCTAATGTTCATTAGGGAATATAATGCAAATACTATTGCCATTTTACTTGCTTCTTATCCTCTATCTATATAATATTTAATTTCCAAACAATGTCATCACTAGATCATGTGATAATTAGGTAAAACAATGTACTTAGTATATTTTGGAATACAAGAATATTATTTAGTGTTCACTGTGCTGAAAAGTCTTTTTTGAAATTTGGCTGCTGTAAGCAAAGCTGAAAATGAGAGTCAAAAAGGAAGCCAAGACCGGGGTGGATTGCTCAACATAACTCCATTCTTTCAAGTACCAGATACATTACCCTAGGCTTTTATGCACTCAGGCCAACTAATTCAACAGAGAAAAATTAAATCAGACAAGAAATCTTAGTGACCTTGTTGAACAGCATTGAAGCAAAGCTCTTCCCTTACTAGACAAATACCCCTGCTATGGTTATCCAGAAGAAAAACCATACTGCTTTTGGTGCAAGTCTACATCCAAGCCATATTGCCTAAAGGCACTGTATCTCACCTCCCATCTTTTAACAACCTCTGCTATGTTGTTTTAAAAAGTTTCCAGCAATTTTCAGCAATGCTTAAACACATCATGAAGTTCTTACACTGCCATATACTTACATAGTAAGTCTCAGTAGAGATTTTACGGGCTATTCCAGAGCTCACAGGTCTAGGCACCAGAGAGAACAAAATAGAGTGCAAATGAGAAAAATAAAAAGGTGAAAACTGGTTTTGAATGTGTAAGAATGAAACATATTATCTTGTATTTTTCTGATAATAAACAATCAATATTATTCTTGGATTTGTATGGTGATATTCTACTGCACTTTTCAGTAGTTCAGTAGAACTATTAAAAATCAACAGTGAGAGAGAACAACAAAGGAAGCTTTTAACAAGTTTTACCAAGTTCTGGTGGATATGGACCCCACAATCACCAAGGCAAGAGCAGCTTCTTTATCCTATGCACATATAGGATACAGCATGATGATAAGTGAAATAAATGCAGATGATTAATAAGCACCTTTCCTTGCACACAAACAAATGGGCAAAGAGTTTGTGTAGACGGCCATGAAATGAGAATGTCCTTTAACATCTCTTGCATTTGGGAAACCTAGAAGAGAAATTAATGCATTTCAGTTCTTCCTGCATAAACTGGGGCTGAAGGAGAATACTGGGGAATGAGGTAACTCATCCACTCACAAGTTAAAAAGCATAGGAGCAGTAGGTTCTCTGTCAGACATTTATTACCACAGCAAAGTCACTAAACCTTCTGCTTCATTTCAGGCCTCATATAGGCTGAAAGAAAAGGGAGGTGAGAGGACAAGGGAAAAGAAGGGAAGGCAGGACTTACATTATTGATGTAATGCAATTTTTAAGGCTGCATCCTGGTATGTTTGCGGTGTGATGGCTCTTCTGGAAACATCAATTAAAAAAAGACTTAATACTCCTCTTGTTTGTATTTTAATAATTCCTAGTTGAAATCTATTCTAGCTGAATAGACCAGTTTGCTTCCTTTAATGAAATCAAATGCTTGATAAAATAGAAATAATAGCCATTGTTATCTTGACCAGTAAAATTATCTGTCCATAAAAATCCAGGGAAATTTTTCCAAACTGCCAATAAATACACAATTCTTAAGTCAGAACCACTTTAATGGAAATGAATAACACTGAAAATATTTTCTTAATCTTTTATTTTCTTCAGAGCAATGTAAGGGCATGATAGATATTTTAATGTGATGATTCACCATCACATTAAAGTATCCTCAGTGCTTTCCATGGGATACAGTTGGGGCAAATGGCAAAAATCCATGAAGGCATATAAAAGGGGAAGCCAGCAGTAAAAATCCAATTGAAAACATAATACAAATTCCCCTGGGGATGCAAGTCAGAGAAGAGTTTGGGAACTGACTGGCAGAAGTAAGACAGCTGCCAGTGCTTTGTGACATTTCTTTCAAGGACAAGAACATCAGCTCTGTCAGCTGCAAAATGGGCAATGTGCACCTCTTGGTCCTCTTATTAACTCCATCTCTGAGTCTGCAGGTCGGGATGTGGATATTTCTACCTCTTATCCCTCATATTTTTTGTTTTTCATTTATATGCTTTTACTATATTTTTACTAATGTGTCTTTTATAGGTGGCCTGCAACTGGGAAAGCAGTGAGAAGCACCAACTCATCCACCCTGTTTGCTGACCATTGCAAGACATTGTTATGTTTATGTGTGACCCAATTCAATTCCACCACAACTGGGCTGGGACAAACTTTAATGAGAATTCTGCCTCTTGGTGGGCAGAATTCACTCATGTAGCTATAAGAGTAGAAAATAAAAAACTGCATAAAACGAGTAATGCTATGCATTAAAGCTGCCCCTAGATATATTAATACTGGAGTATTGATGGATAGGTTTCAGTTGATGTAACACTGATTTCCTTATACAATCTGTGATTGATGCTATTAAAACAATTCTCTGTCAACACACAAGGAATTTTTATATGTCAATGGTTTGACACAAAAGGTGCACACAGTACCTGTGTAAACAACACAAAAATTGAAAAAAAACAGTTGCCTTATGATCTTGTTTTAACAACTCACAAAAATCAATACAGTTCTTTTGCCATGTACTGGCTTCCTCCTAACAAGTGTCACCTCTGTCCCTTACTATGTCTTGTTGCATTGTCTTACTCCTATTCCACTGTCCCTTGGTCACACAGGCAATGATAGACAGAAGTTCTTTATTTTATTTTCAAAATCTTTGGCATCAAAATTAAACATCTGAGTAACTGAATGCTACCAGGTGAGACTATCCATCCTCTGACAGCTGAGAATGAAGAAAGATATCATGGTTTTCTTGGTTTTGTGCTAACACACATATATTATTTAGGTGGCTGACAGAGCAGGGCAACTTGTTTACAATTCAGTCACAAAGCTGGAGTGAACTATTTACACTTAGTATACTGATGTTAGAGAAAAGGAGCATCAAAATATCTCCAAAATGGACAGTGCCAAATTAGACTGACCTAGTGTGAATATAAAAACCTTTAATCAACGGCTCTGTGATGCTCAGTATTCATTTAGCCAGTACTTGATCTGATTGACAAGTTTGGGGCAAATATCTCAGGACGCATTAACAGCCACAGGTAGATTTGAATACTCTTTCTCTACAGAACTAACAACGTGTCAATTTTGTCAGACAAAGGCTAGGTTATTTATGCATTTTTGAAATTTAAATTCCTTATCATGCCTTCTCATTGCATGGCATTATAAAACTTTCAGCTCTCAGGTAGCTTCAAACCTGCAGTTTCCTTTCCAAATGAAAAATTGACCAGGAGATTATGGTAAATAAAATGTCCAGTTTCCAGACTGCCAATCAGGCAGTGGAACTATAACCACACTATTTTTGAGAGCCCTTCAGTTTTTCAGCTAATGTCTGGGGGTATCACTTCTATCCTTATGTTCTCTCCTCCCTCTCCCCTCCCTCTTTCTCCTTTTCTCTCCCTTTTTCTCCTTCTTTCATACACACACACATATATGTAGTTAACTGCTATTTATACAGCCAGAATAATCTTAGCATACACGGCACTGACTAATAGGAGAAGGGTGTCAAAACAAAAAGTCCTTGCCCTGGAACTCTGACAAGACAATAGCACGCTGTAGTACAGAGTTGCAGTTAACAAGTACTGTATAGCAATTGGCCATTGCAGCCAAATTGCTTTATGTTGAGAATAAAGCTATCCCATACAAAATACTGATAAGCAACTAATACATCAGTATGGTAAGTAGACCTTACCATTGCTGTGTCCTATTATATTTAAAAATGACCTGTAGTTTTTCTTCTATTTATCTGTAAGCTGCTACTGTTTTTCATTTGATGTTAGTCTTACTAAACAGACCTTTTACCTGCTTTACTGACGAAATTGGTGTCTTGCCAAGTATTAAATGCCTGTTGCTATTTCCAGAGTATATTCTTGCCTGCTTTGCTCAGTGAAAACCAATCAAAACAGGTAGGAGCAGTGTGATTTACTGGACAGAAAGAAAAAATGAAAACCACAAAGTTTTTCTCAGATAATTGTTTTGGTCTAATTACTCACTGTCACTCACAGGGACATCCTAGAACCTCGTGATGCCACATGGAGCAGTTCTGGCACTTTTCTCACCTCTCAGGTAAGCAAGATGGACTCACAAGCCTCAAATAATGCACTTTGCCTCTTTTGACAGGTTAGCATCCTTACAGTTCAGCAAGAGAAATCAATCCTCCAAGTAATGAAATAAGCACCACATTCACTACAAGTGAAAAAAAACAGCATGGAGCTTGGTGTCAGAAGACAGCTAACGGTGTACATGACAGAGAAATGGACACCTTTGACAGCTATGATTTGTTAGATTAGCCCTGCCGTTTTGTGAAGCCTCACCATTAATTAGGACAAGAAAAACTGCATGAAACAGAGAGGCGTATCCTTTCATCTTTCCACAGGTCATCTTATAATTTTAGGTTACGTGTCACGCTGTCAGAGAACGTATTACATTGCTGGAAGACAAATGAGTTCCTTTGTGTTTAGTTCTCCAAAGAGAATAAAAAGTTGTTTCTAGGTGTAGAAACAAAAGGTATTTCTCCAGTTAGCATGACAATAAATCCTGGAACACATAAAACTGTTGAAATTAGGGTTGGAAAAAAATGTTACCATCCCTTGCTCCATATGTTTTCTTTGCTGTTCTCCTCCTGACCAGGTTTGTCTGTGTGCTGCTGCCTGGCTGACTGAAGTGATGGAAAATGCTGTGGCTAACAGGACAGGGAGCAATCTCCCTTCCCAGTCTCAGTGCTGAGCAGCTCCAGCAAATGATGATCCTGCAAGAATCCTGCTTCCAGTGAAACTCATACAGTTTCTTCAACTCCTTTTTGTGGGGTTCATGAAACACAAGCATTTGTTTGTTTATTGTTTCTGCATCTGAAATGGTGATATGAACATAGTAACCCAGACTAAAATGATAGTGTCTTTGTAAGTCAGATAAGCTCTTAGTCAGCACGGCATTAAGTAGAACAGGAAAGATCATGAAACCATAACTCCAGAAACCTAACCATGACCATGTTGTACTTGGCAATTAGAATACAATATTCCTGACAGCACATGTATTTTATACAGGAATTGCAGAAACTTGACAAGCAAGTTTTCTATTTACAAAAGATTAATTTCCATATATATTTCCATTTATTCAGATTTCACCATTTCTAGTTGGTTCCATGGTCTAAATAAACCTTCAAAATATTTTAAGAAACATAGTTATTGAAATTACTGAAAAACACCTGTCTAAATTTTAGAGACAAATTGAGAAAAGATGTCCGATACAATCAATCTGAATTGTGCAGGAAACTCTTTGGTTCTATTGCACGTTAGCAAGAACATGTCCTTGCCCTACTGCAGCTTCCCTCATTCATTTAATTTTACCTTTTTTCTGTAAGTTTCTTTGTATTTTTTTTTTTTAAACTTCTATTCCTTTCTGCTTTTTCTTCAAAGCCCACATCTTTAAGACAAAACAAAACAAAACAAAAAATCAATCTAAGAAGTAAGAAACTAAAAAGTGAGTTCTTCCTTCAGCCCAGGTTGCAGAAGAATTTAGGTCTGAAAGGAACTGAAGTCACGCGTAAAAACCGAATTTTACATAATGCTGAAAGCTTGGCTTTTGGCATGAGGATCGTCCGGCATTCTGCCAGAGACACTGTACATCTAATTTCTTGACCTGCTAGAAAGTTAAAAAGCACCTTTTTGTCCCGTGTTACCCACTTAGTATACCTAGGAAGTCAACACATGAAAGGTATCCCAAGTTCTGAATCCTTTCAGGAACATGTTTTCTTATAAGGACTTAACATTTTGTGATCATCCCAGGAACCCCTTATAAACCATCCTTTAACATCTCTTTTCATCTGGCCTAGAGCTGTAGTCACCTAGAATGGCTTTTCAGAGCATTTTAAGTGTTGTAAGCCACATGCTCCAGAAATACACAAACCTGGTTGTGATGTTCATCCTTAATCACTTACAGGACTTTCAAGGCTCCTACTATGGAGCCTCCTATTGCTGCAACCTGTGGACAGCTTAGCCTGAAGTCTTCTGCCTCTGGGCTTTTTACACTGAATGTATACATTCACAAATTCTGTACTTATGACAGTATTTCCCACACGTGCATCATTCCCAGAAGTTAAACTATCACTGAGGATTGTGCATTGTAGCAGCAGTCATGACTTCTCTCCATCACTTTTGACTTATTAACTGTTTCCAGCTGTAAACAAACAGTTGCAGATTTTTCTTTTTCAGGAAATTTTAAATAGAGAAAACAAAATAAATGGCATGACCAGGTAAGCATTACCTTTAGATACAAAGAGATGCATAAAAATAAAATCACACAAAGGTGAACATAAGAATGGACATGAGAAAGGCTTGCATTGCCACACCACTATAGGTATATGTAAGGTGTGTTGTAGATGTAGATGAGCTGACATTGCAATTAAAAAAAAAGCAAATGCATTTAGGATTGAATAATATTAGAGCCTGTCAGGAGTATCTATAATAAAGGTAGAAACAAGATGCTGAAGGGAAGTATTATTTCAGAGCTCACTTGTGGGAAAAATGTTAATACGTACAGCAAAGTATAACTTTAAAGTGGGATGATTTCAAGACTATGCAAACTTGAGAGCATCCTTCTTTACTGAAAATTAAATTAAGTCCATCTTCATGCTATTTGTCACAAAAAATGGTAAGTAGTAAAATGGTTGATACTATCACATCTATTCAAAACTAAGATCTCAGCCATCATACAGCTGTGAGTGAATGCCTACAGCAACAGCAAATTGACCATATTACATGGGCCAACCTATGTTCCTGACCATCAAGAGCGATTGTGTTACTCCTGATTCAGACACATATTAAGGTATAGAGGAAGAACACCTGCAGAATTCAAAATGCATGATAAATTTGCAACATAAAAACGTTTATTGTATTGAAATAGAAAGAAGTAGACAACACCACTAGAAAAACTAAAGGTATTCATCATACCTTTGACACTGGTGTGTATTTTAAAGGAGTTAGAAGCAATGAAGCAGACAAATTTGTTTTAGAACTATACTTGGAAACTGGTAAAAAATACTATTGTCAAGGCCAAAAGCAAATGATCCATGCAGCTAACAGCTAATAGAGGCCCTTCTCTGCAGCTAGTAGCAAGCAGAAAGGTGTTTATAGCATTCGCAGTTCCCTCTTTGATACACATGCATCCTTTTTCATTTGCCTGTGGACACAGCTTCAGAATCCTTCAGAAGGATTAATGGCTCATTGCCACTGAAATGGAAAAAGTCCAGGTACTCTCTTTTGCTTCCTCTCTCCCCCATACTTTTGAAAGGGATTTTTGGAACCTTTTTGTAAACAAAAAGCTAATCTCTGTCACTGCAACAGATGAAAACGACATGTTTCTTCAGATACAGTGGGGAGAAGAAAGAAACCTTTTACTGAGTTAATGTTTAAAATGTATTTGCTACACTCTTAGATGAGCGTAAGAGTTGAGATCAGGAGGAGATAGATGGTGGATATGGAGTATGTAGTAGATAGATGGTACACAGACAGATAGATGGAAGAGTAGGGAGGGTGTGGAAGGATATTAGGCCCCTTTCTTCCAGTAGCCTGGAAACCAGTAAAATCCAGAGATGTCTTGTTTGAAATAAAAAATCTTAAAAAAAAGTAGTCATTACCAGTGGGGTCTGGTGAGGCTTTCATTGACACAACACTGGAGTTAGTCTTCATCTGGGCAGTTAAGCAGTATGTCTTAAGCATTTTAGCTCTAATGGTTGCCAAACCATCTGCTGGAAAATTTCTTCAATTCTCAGAGGGACTTGTAATGAAACTAAGCTTCCTACAGTTCCGGGAAAGGTTGCTTCTTCCTCTTGTAGAAATTCTTTTCAATATTCAAGGAGTTAGATACTTGTATTCTTCCTCAGGTTCTTTGCTTGCCTTTCTATTAGTGACAGAAAACCCTAAAATTAACTAACCCTTCTCATTCTTCATCATCTACATTTACCAGTAGCGAACTAAACTCAAGACCTTCTTCTTGTATATTCTCCATGCTAGGGTATCTTCTGTTCTCCAAATCCCTCATAAGTACAACTTTCACTTCCCACCAGTTTCACGCTCTCTTTGACTGCAGGGTGCCTTCATTTGTACCCAAAACTTGGTGGCATGGCAAACCTTAAACAATGATTCACTGTATGACAAAATTTCTTACCTATCTTGATTACCTTATGGTTCATCTCCAAGATGAACAGCATCCTTCTCAAAGAACTGGATCATATGATTTTCCATGTCATTACTAGACAGTACCACAGAGCCGCCAGAGGCCACTATGATGGCCTCCAGCATTCCTGGGGGAACCTTAACAGTGCATTTTAGGTGGAAAATCAGGAAGAGATAAGTCTTGGACTGGCTATGTATGCAATTGTTTTAATGGAACTGATAGGCAACATTTTAAAATACTGGTGGTGACCCCTGTCATTAGCCTGAACCAGAACTGTTCACGTACGTTACCTCAGTGCAGATCTCTGTAAATTTAAACTTACTGCAGTCATGTACTTCTGTCTTAAAGATGCAAAGTAAACTGATACAGTCAGTTTTCTAGCCTGTGCAAATACATTCACACAGTTAACTAATAAATTCTATTTTAAAATTGAGTTAATTTGAATGTGTTACATTTGGTATATTTTTAATCTTGAGCTGAGTCAGTCATTCTTTTTAGTATGAATATATAAAAAAATACCTAATAATTGCTTTTGAAAAGTATTTTTCTTCTTTTTAGATACCAAAACTCTCATACTGTTTAAAAAATACTTTTTTATTTTCAAAATATATTAAAAATCAGAACTTTTTTTTTCCTTTTGAAACTATAGCTTTTTATCTTTTTATAAAATCTTAGAGGTGAATCTATTTTTAAAAAAAATCTGGCCAATTAACATGGACACACAATGCTTCTAACCCTTTAAATACACAATAATTTAGCTTCATTTGCTATAATTGTATTACCAGTCTTTTTTTTCCCAGTGGTAGGTATTACAAGCAATGAGTTAATCACATTTCTATAAACAATCATCGTATTTCCTGAAAATTTAATTTTCACTTAATTGAATGCTGTTTTATGGATTGAGTAATACAATCCATCTAGTCTACCTACTGTCCACATCTTCTTGCCTCATACAACAGTTTTGCATAAATTATGTTTAATTCACAAATTTGCCATGCTGTAAACAAAACAATTAAAATTTATTATCTCACAATATAGTACACTGTGTTAGTCAGCCCTAAGATCATGGAAAGATGACAGAGATAACATATGCTTCTAACAGAACAGCTTCCTCCCACCTCTCATGCCCCTGCTCACTGTTTTGGTACTTATTTAGTAAAGCACATGATTCATACAAAGCCTAGGAGTCATTTGCATTTAAATTATATGCCTAAAAAATATTAAGCATTTGATCGTGTGTTCTGTGAATACAGAATCTAATTTAGTACTTGCATATGAGAAAGTTAACTTTTGCTGTCAAAGAATTCAGACAAAAAATATCCAAATTAATCAATAAAAGTAAGAAAGTATCCCTGTCTCTTCGAAATCATGAATGAAAATAGATATAATGACAACTGCTTAATGACAGAGTGGCTTCATAGCCATTCATTTTAATCAGTCACGGTGGTTGTGCTCTGGGACTGGATCCACCACATGGATTTCCCAAGAACATCCACTTCACAAGAACATCCATGAAAATGAATGCTAAATGGTAAATTGGAATTACCATTATTTCCTAGAGGCCATTTTGCCTCTAGAAAAAAGAGCAAATTTGCCTCAAAAGCCAAATACATCCTCAGAACAGTGGCTGTCCCTCTGCCACAGAGCATTGGCTTTACCCTGTATCTAGTAACATGCCAACTATGAAGTATTCACACTCTTAATTGTAAATAAATATATCTTTTCAGATTAGTAAATGACAGAAAAAGTCCCGATAGCTTAATGAGAATGGCCACTTCACAGCTCCTCCTCCCAGTACCTTCCAGACTCAGATATTTCTATGAAGACCCTTGAAGATGGTAACACTGAAACATGTGCTAAGCTTTTTTTCCTTAGGGAGAAAACAGCTTTTTGTTGTTTTGTGCTTTTTTTTCTAAAGATATTCACTTTCCTAACAAACTCTTCCTTGATCCTATTTTTTAACTTACCATTATCTACTAACTCTTTAATTTTTTTGAACTGAGTGAATTGCATCATCAAGGCAAAAACACAAAATGTTTCTCTAAACTTCCACCCCTATCCCCTTAAGATATTGAACAAACATACAAAATTAAAAAAAAAGGCAACAATTAGAGTTAACCTTTTGCTTTGTAACATCCAGAATAAATTTTTGAAATGAGCAATGACCAGAAATAACGTCTGACTGACCAATGAGCTATTTCAAATGGATCTCCATCTCAGTCATACACACAAATGTTTCAGAAGAACACATCTGATGTCTTCTTCTCCTCTTCATAGCCCTGTGCTCTGTGAGTCTCTTCCTACTAAGTTTTCATGAACTGTCAACAGCAAAGCACACCTCATGCTACGCCTGGGCAAGAGCAAAGCAGAGCTGAGGACTGGTGCAGCAGTAGTCACTGTCTTCCACATGGGTAGAGCAGTGATGATTGCCTATGATTCTGCACTGTAGCTGGCATGAGTGAAGGCCAGGAGGAGTTTTATAAATGAAACAGAAAAAAAAACCCTCTCTCTCCTCTCAGAAATTATAACAACAATCTAACTGTGTTTTTACACATTTATTTTTATTTTCTGCATCTGGCCATGAAGTCCACGTGACAGCAGCACAGGTAAAATATAATGCAATACACCCATGGACACCATGAAGACAACTATAGCTCAGGACCAGTGATAAGAATTTTGCTCATTTCTACCCTTTGTAAAAAAATGTTTTATAACTCAAGTTTTAGTTGTACAATCAAAACATGGAACTTCTCTACTAACCCATTTTATTGCACTGCGGTAGTCAACTGCTGCCCATCAGTAGCCAGATGGATGAGATCAACAAATGATATGGACAGATGCTTGTAAGAAAGTCCATTTGCTTGCTTTCTTCTCATTTATTAGATGTATTAAATCACTGTGTCATCCCTCGTAATATTGCCTTTTCAGGATGCAAGTCTATCTGCATTTTTCTATACCTCATTTAACTGAAAATGCATTTTAAAGTTTCTGGCAGTTTTGCAAAGAAAGGATGATACAACGTAAAAGCACACAGGATGTAAATATCATGTATTCACCAACCATCTATATCCATTTGGATAATAAATAAGCCCATGCAAAATCATATTTTAATATATGAAGAAGACAAGTACTTCTGTTACTAGTTTAGCTTACAGAAGGAAAAAAAACCCAGTATGGCAACTGCTGGCTTGGCAAGGATAACCAATGAGGTGTTGAAATAAATTCTGGGTTTTCTCAGTGTGATTTGTAAAGCTATTAACCACTCACAGTGCTCATGAATCCATTAAACTCATAAGCAACATCCCCCAGTAATTCATCTTTTGATGTATTTAGGCAAAATAAGGAAATCACAAATTATCTAATGCAATATAATTAGGCAACAGAGAGCATACAAGCAATTAAAAGGTTCAAAATAACTGCAGTTGGAGCAATTTTTAGATACTTTAATCTGTATTTATGAAAAGTTTTTTGCTTTAAAAGTAGTCTCCATGAATTAAAATCAGGTTAGAATTGATCTATCTCTAAAAAAAGGTTTAGAAGCAACTTCTCTAGTGCTTAACACAAAGATCAAAGCTAAAGAAAAGCTGCTGTTCAAAGTTCAAAAGATCACTCCTGTAGTTTTATTATTAATTTAGTGAAGACTGCTGTGACTCATAATCAATACAGACATTTAGTAATTCCAGGTGCAGGACCATCAGTAACTGACCCACGGCTAAGGGGTGCTGCCACAAAAGCAGATACAGAGAGCAGTACGGAGCTCGTGGTGAGATAAATATCAGGACCAGATGGCTGGTGAAGGGAACGGTGAACCTAGATACAAGAGCAAATGCAGATCTACTCCTATTGCTACCCTCTGACACTTTTTACTTCTGAGATTACCTGCAGCACCAACAACTGGAACTTAATTTGCTAGCATTTGGGAAATCCAGGCACCAGTGCAGCTGGAATAACTCTGAGCTTCATCCTAAGAAAGGAAAGGATTTCTACACTTGAGATGTTCATTTCTGCTTGGTCAGAAGTAGAAATACTTGAGTTGCTGTGTTAAAGTACAGAAAATTGCATTATCCAAGTGAATATACTGAAAACGACTCTCGTTTTTTGAGTCTGTAGTTTACAGTCACTCTTCACAAAAATTAAATGCAGGAGAAAATAAAACTGCTTGATCTGTGTTTTAATAATAATTAAGCAGACCCACTCTACATCTAACTGAAATGTACATCTGCATAAAAAGTTGCAAATTACTATGTGAATGACAGTATTGTTATGAACACTTGAAAGTAACTTCTACCTTGAATACTTATATTTTTATGAATGTAAGTAAACTGAAACTGTTGTTTCTTCCAGCAGCTGAAAAAACATTTTTAAGTACTTTAGAACCACATTACCGCAGTATAACAGTGAACTAATTTAGCACTGCACTAATGTTAATCATTTAAAAGAAAAGAAGTAATTTTGCCCAAATCACTAACAAACTGCAGTGTTGTCTAGTAACATACAATAAAATGGGTAACAGCTTTACTGAATAACCAAGACATCTACGAGGCTTTGTCTAACTAAATTTTTAACTGTTTGTCAATGGATTTTACAAGGTGAAATTACCTCCCTATTTGTTAAGGAAGTTAAAACTTGTAAACGGAAGTACCAAATATGTAAAACTTCAGTGTATGCTACACTTTTAACTAAGTTTTTTGATACAATAAGACTATTAGATTCTATGGAAAAAAATATACCTATACCTTTAGGCACCATAAAAATTCTTATACACTCAAAAATCTTGCAACAAAATCTTACTAATTTTTATGAATCCCCAAAACATGGACACATGAATGATGTTTTTTAAAAAGAGAAAGTCAAGATATGCAATTATAGCACGCAAAGCTAACAGTTGTCGTGAACTGTGCAACAAGACTACCTCCTGCCATCCAGAAATTAAGATTAATTAAGTCACCAGCAAGAACCTTGTACTTCTGTCACCTCCCAGAAGATCTCCATAGCCATAAGCTATGTCCCTGCACAGCTTTAATTATAATCATTGTCTGAAATGCAAACAACTCATTTTCCTCTACAGTGGTACCATCTGACTGAAAAAATACAAACTGTATGTTACCATTAAACACCCCACACACCCTGATTTTTAATTCTCCATTTGCTAAATCCTCAAGATGTCGTTTTTTGCGTGTGTCAGCTGTTCCTGTTCCAAAGATGAATCTACCCTTTCTGCCTTCAAATCTGTTTTCCTTTGTATTACCACAGCCAAAATAATCAGCTGCATTATATATTTTCCCAGAAGAAAAATCTCCCCTTACAGTCAAATACAGATGAAAACTAGCAAAGATCAAGAAGTATTTGACATCTCATTTCATCATTGTTCCACAGGCCTCTCATTAGGAAGAGACGATCCAACATGTGAATGAACTTGTGCTAGTGCTTTTACAGTTGTATCCACTCAATACATTGTTTTATACGGTGATGTTTCAAGAGGTCTTTTGTATCCAACATGCACACAAAGTTTAGGTTACAGTTTTAATATAACATTAAGTTTAAAATGTTTGAGGAAAAACAGTTTCTATACCACTTAAAATTAAAAAAAAAAATAAAATTAATGATCATGATTAGTCATTGCTATCACCAGTACTGAATCACTGAAACAGATCTTGCGGGGCTATATATTTCTATAATAAACATTAATTATTTAATCTTTAATTTCGCCATGGTTCTTGGAACACATCCACTGTCTTTACTGGTAATTATAAACCATCCCATATTATTGGGCAGTGCAGTTAGGCTTCTATGGCCCCTTACACTAGTCTTATTTTGGAAAACAGATTTGTCTTCTCAGAAAATAATTGGTTTGTACCACTTCTACCTTTACTCTTAGGGCACCAGTCATTTGCAGGAGTCAAATCCTTGATATTTTGGTACTACTGTGCTTCCTGATTTCAAGTAGGGCAATTAAGTTGAATTAGTACTCTAGAGGCACGTCAGGTGAACTTCTGGGGATAAAAAAAGATCATATAGAATCATATGCTGAGTCATAGCAGGTATACAGGACTGATGTGATATAGATTTTACAGTAAAAATACGTAGCTGAAGTACCTGCATGCTTCAGTTTGGACTTTTTAACACTGAAAGAAACTACTAGGTAATATAGTTTAGATTACAGTTTGAATATATTGTAGAGTTTTAAATGCCTGAGGAGAATCAGTTTATATACCACTCAAACTAAATGCAAAATCAAAGAGAATAGACATGACAGTCTTTTAGCTCAGTTCGAAATAGCAGGTACAACAAAGGATAAATTTTTCTTTTCTGAAATACATAATATTTATATAGCTCTCCACTGACACAGCTAACAGTGTAGAAGAGATTACTAATCTATTCTTACTTCTTATATTCATTACTTTCCTACTTAGGACTACCAATTGCCTTCTCACAAAAGAAAGACCATAGTAATTAATCAAAAAATATGTAACTAATCAGTGCATCATTCACAAATTCATTTGTGACCATGGGAGTATTTGTGATTAGTTTCTATGGCCTGATCCACAGCACATCAATCCATCATTATCAGTGTTTACAGGATACCAGGTTAAAATATTTGTGTAACTGGGAAGCTAGACAGTTGTAGCTGAGCTGTTAAAATATTTCAACTACACTTCCATTGTTAAAAGGAAAATATTTCATGGGCAGACAAAATGAACAATTCAATGCTCTATAAAACTTAATAACATTTTTCACAGTAAAGTGAAATTGTTTCAGTTATCATTTTGTTATTTTGGGTTTTGAAAAGACTATTTAGGACTAATATGCAATTCTATAATTAAAAAAGAAATTAGTATACCCTTCCCTCCTTCAAAAGATTGCAACTTTTCACAGTCTGAAAGCAAAAATAATAATGAATTTTTCTCTAAATCAGCTAATTCTTTACTGAGTCCTCTTCTTCCATAGAAACGTTGGACTCCTGCAGACAGTTGTTATATGGGACGGTGATGCCATCAAATCCATTTAAGGTTAGTTAATATGGAAAATTACTTTTTTTTTTTTTTTTTTTCTGAAAAGAAGGAAGAGAGGAGTTGGAATTGCAACTTGCATGATTTTAGGTTCATAACTCTTTCCATAATCATAATTATGAAATTTTATGTATTGAGGTGGAGGGTCTGATAATAACAAGTGCGTTAGTAGTCAGAAATACAGTTACTAAGCAAAAGCAGCTGACTGTTCTGCAGGTGTCTCTTTAGCAAATTATTGAACCTATTGGATTTGTTCAACTACCACCATTTAGAGAGTACTCTTCAGGTACCTTTGCCCTTATTCTTTGTGCCTGAAAGGCTGAACTCTAAGTGCAGAATAAACATTCTGAAAAACAATATTTTCAAACAGCAAACTAAGTACTATACTGGAGATGGGAAGGTAACAAAGACAAGGAAGATTTTAGGCCTTAATTGCCTCTTAAAATGAACATGCCATGAACTTCAATAGTCCCGACTTCCTCTGGGGCTAAAATAGGTCTATTATAAGCAAAACCTTTTATTTCATTGTCATATGTCTTCAGAAATTAGTTCTGAGATGAACTGTCTTCATGTGTAATAGTCATGCATTTCCCCCTGCTTTATACAGTGGCACCTCTGCAAGAAAAAAAAATTAATTACAGCAAATAGTTTTAATTCAAGGGGAATAATTAAAGGCAGTGTGGGGGAGTGAAAGGAAGATGATGCCATTTTCTAGTTAACTGGAGCATTTAAAGATTCACTATCCTATTCTTTGAGCTTAATTAAATCTATTAAAATTGGTTGTGAAGCTAATATATTCAAGCTATGAGAAGTGATTAAGATTTTGTAGCGTTTAAACATAAACATTTTCATATTTCTTCACTTTCACAAAGTAACTTAAATTTGTGATCAAAATGAAGTAGAATTTTGAGTTCATTCCAAATGCCAGTATTGTCAACATCTCTTCATTGTGCTCAGAATCTATTCATGGTAGAATGCAAGACTTCAAAACCATAGAAAACAACCTACGTCCTGTCCTTAGGAGAAAATCATCAGTAAAAACACCAATAGGAACTACAGCACCTCCTAGACCAGTCTTTTGACCTGAGATTATTTTTCCACTTTTCTGTTGTCTGATTTTACTTGAACTGAACCCAACATTGTATTCATAGCCTGATTTTTCACGATTTTTGACGATTGTGGCTTCAGAAGCTCTGTTGCCTAAACAAAGAAATATGTCATTAAGTATAGCTCTGAATCCCACTTGTATGATGCCTAAAAAAGTGGCATCCGAGAGGTTTTTCCCAGAGGCAGTTATCTGATATATTAGATTATTTAATGAAAAGTCCTCCTTTGTGGATACAGTTCTGAATTAAATAGACAAATGGTTCAATCAATCTAGAGTCCATTATGAAGTCATAACACCTTAGCCTCCAAAACAAAGTATAAAAAGACTCTAAATACAGGTTTTTGTCTTCTCAAGCACACTGACACTTCAGAACTACAGTTCAACTGGAAACATCTGTCAGAAACAATATGCAATATTGTTAAAAAAAATCTGATCAAAACCACCTGATAATCATTTCTGTATGAATTTCCTAGTTGATATCCACCAGTTATTGTTTTCAGTAAGTACGGTAATGTAACTTGTTGAACTGTTGGTGATTTTAGTCTAACATTTTGAATTACTTTTTGGATATTAATGTTACAGTAGAATTTCTGACAACCATATTCTATACAAATTGCTAATTCACAGAGGACTAGATTTAGGTCACTCTTGCAAACACACGCAAAAAATGGTATTTATCTTATTTAAGTTATCTTTGGGCTTTTGTAACCTGGACAGTAGTTGTCTGGGAGAATACGCAGAACTATTTCCTGTTATGATTTGCCACATACTCCAGTACTTTGCTAAAAAATACTCTTAGATGTAGCTGCTCATGGCTTGTAAAGGTGTACGCTCTGCTTGAAGATACCCAACTGGCAGCTGGTCACCAAGGTTCAGTATTTGGGCCTGTTTTCTTTTTCAATTTGTCTTTATCAGTGATCTGGATGAGGGGATCAATGGCATCCCCATCAAGTTTGGAGATGACACCAATTTAAGCAGGAGTGTTGCTCTGCTTAAGGGTACGAAGGCTCTACAGAGGGATCTATAAGCACATGCATAAATGTGTCTATGTACAGAAATATGCACATTAACACAGCAAGTTTAATAAGTCTCACATATATTCTTTGGGGATGACATTACATTTCCATATAGAGAGAACTTCATTTTTGGGCTAAACCCAAATCTAAATTCTGGTTCAGTTTGCATTACTGATTTTATGCCACTGATGGCATTTTGAACCATATGTAGTAGTTCTGCTCTTTCAAATTACATTCAGGATTTAAAATTTGACTGATATCAACACAGGTCAATTTAATATTATTGAAAATGACAGAATATTAACACTTACGATTACATAATTCACGCTTGGTTACTGAACAACTATAGCTCAGCTGTACAACCAGCATTTACACTTAAGCCAATGCCTATATTACTAAATACATCTAAAAATCTTGTTTCCCTAAATGCTACAGTTTCCCATCCAGACTCATCCACTTGGATGAACTATAAACTGAAGTTTATTTCAGTAGCAGTTGTCATGGGTTATTCATTTCAGTTTGTAACCTGACAAGAACATGGAAGTCTGTTGTCAATGCTCCAGAATTCTCTTTAAAATGGAAGCCTTAAAATTGACGGAGAGAGAAAAAATATCTTAAGAAGTTTTAGGAACCATTTCCATACCATTGACTGAAATTCTGTATAGTCTATTGGCCTGGACAGCAAATTTATTTTCTGCAGGACACAAAAGAATAGCTCTTCTTCGTCATCTTCTTTTTAATTTAATAAATATGGGTGAAATTAATGTCAGTGCATTACAAGTTTTTCTACACTAAAGCATTTTGTATTTAAAATTCTACATCATCTTTAAAGAGATATAACTTAAATACCAGGTCCTTAATGAACATCGTAGTGGCTTTGCACAAACTTTGTAAATTCTGAGATTTTCTAGGCCATGTGCCTTGAGAGAAGGGATTGAAATACTGGGTTTTCTTCCCCTAGAGAGACAGAAGGGTTTTTTGTTACAGAGCTCACTTAAATAATCTCCCTAATATCTAGATTTCGATACTAAGGCCAGGTTTGAATTTGCATTGCTTTGTAAGTTCAGCAAAATGTTCCAAATTTTATTTTTATTTCTATTCTAGTGTCTACGTCTGTGGTGTTTTGTATAAAATAAATTCTCAGCTTCTAGTCAAAGTTCTTATGTCAGTAGTATTTCCAAGAGATCTCTCTGCACATATGGTTACTTCCAAGAGTTCAGTAGCAAAAAAAATTGAAAGGAAACTGTAAATTTTAGACGAGATTACTAAATCAGGTTATATTTAGGGAAGAACCTTAATATTCAATGTTCATAGCTTCTGAACACTAGCTCTTTAACTTAATCCTCAGATGTTTCATGTTTTATGAAAACCATATGTTATGTCATAATACTATTTATTGTGGATGTTGGATAATAAGACTAGTGTCCACATTGTGTATTTGAAATTATGCTACCTTTCAGCTGTAACTTACCCTCACATTTGTATTACTGTGGAACTGTTGTCTAGAAAGGATCACGCAATTCTTCCAAAATGAGATAATGCCTCTAGCATCCTATGTACAAAAACGGTCATTCTTGGAATATAAAGTGGCCTTGGGCTCAATAGCAAGTATCTTGAAAAAACCCACAGAACAACTTGTTTGAAGTACATATGTTAAAAAGAGTATGTTTTAAATCCACTAAAGTCAGATTCTCTGAAAGATCATGTCAGATTTGCTGTTTCCTCCATAGTCCTCTGTCTCCCTCTTGGACTTTACTCCTTGCCTTTTCCAAGACCTCTTTACCTGCTAATCAGACCTGTAAGTAACATGTTAGAAACATGGGAATAAAAATCAAACTATTTCTGTTGTCCTTTATTGAATAAACCTGTATTTTCCTGATCGTGAATTTCATGCCTTAAATTGTCTGAGATTCTGAGTAATCAATGCAATGACCAGGGTTACTTATGTAATTTCTAGAGCAGAGACAGAACTAAAAACTGATTTATAAATTTAAATGAGGGTGTTCCTACAGCAGAATCATTTGGGCTGTGGATTGACAAATCACAAAATCCAGAGACAATACCATTACTTTGTGTTTTCACAGTGTATCCTTTTCTAAGCCTACATTAGCACTTGCAAACAGTCCTATAAAGCACCCAATAAGGTAATGAGGACATACGCTTTATGTTTAAATTGCAGTACTGAAGTTCCTGCTG
>NW_008622183.1:22474-46971 GCF_000691845.1 Merops nubicus
AAAAGTAAAAAATTTAAAAAATAAAACCAAAAACAAAAAAAAAAAAAAAAAAAAAGGCAAGTCCTTTGGTCTCAGCACAGATCTGTACTAAAACAATCTCACCCAATAGGAAATCATAAATATTTATACTGGGGGAAGGGCTATATAGGAGATAGAGAACACAAGTAACTCCAGTGTAGTCTGTTTCTGTTTCAGGCTCAGATTTCTATTCCTGTCACCCTGCTTCAACAAAGCTTGTCTGAGACAACTTCCTTCTTTATTAATAAGCAGTTTTCTTCATATAATACAGACTGGCAGCAGCCAAACAAGTTCAATTAGTATACTTTAGTAATGTGGGGTGAAAAAAAAAAAATATTGTGTTTCCCTTTTCATTGACCACAGACTTGCTTACAAGAGGCTTCCATTAATTTAAAAAACAGCTTAAACCAGTGGAAATTCGGTTACACTTCTGGACTTAGGAAAATGCCACAGTGTTTTCTGTTTAGAAAAGCAGGTAAACCACATTATTTATTTTTTTTTTTTTCTTTTAGTTACAATGCAAAAAGTGCCCAGGTGAAAAAAGTCTGATGCTGCCTCTTAGATTTTCAGGCATATAGGCAAAATCCTTTCTGGGTGTTGAAAGCCTGGCTCTGCATGGGCAGGAAAAGTCACAAGCCCCAGTTCTCTAGGGATTACGAACACCATGTTCCTGTGCACATTTTTTCAATACTCCAAGCACAATGAGAAAATTCATAATATCTGGAGCTAAGCAGGTACTATGGCATCAACGAAATGAAAGAGAGCTATTGACTAGCCCAATGAATACTCTGCTTTTTAAAGCAGACTTCATTTGACTGAAATTATACTCAGTCACTTTGTGTACAATGTTTTCCTGTAAGGTTTTGTGCAAATCCCAACTTCATTGTTTTAATAAGGGTCTTTTTTTTCTGTATTTTTCTAATAACATAGGCAAATAAAGTCTAAATTTATTCAGGGGCCTAGAACAGTTGATTTCCCTTTTCAAAATGAGGACTCAGAATAATTTCTTAGCTAAAGAACTGTCTTTTTGTCTGTAACAATCATTGCTGCCAAGCATCAGGTCAGATCTGTTGACACCAGGCAATGGAGAATGAGCGCACACATGGCACGCTGCAAAGCTGAGAGAATAATATCTCACACAAGAGAAAATAGCATCTGCTTCTTCTGAAATTCAAGACTGGTGTCTTAAAATTGAACAACAAAATGCAA
Organism: Merops nubicus; assembly: GCF_000691845.1. NCBI lineage: Eukaryota > Metazoa > Chordata > Aves > Coraciiformes > Meropidae > Merops > Merops nubicus. Next base: position 23,702 of record NW_008622183.1, read on the forward strand.
GTTTTGGAAATCAAAATTAAGTTAATTTTGTATAATTTCATATAGAATTGTTGGGTGCTAGCATTTGCAAATTTCACCTCACTTTCCGTAACCAAGTAAATTAACCACAGAAATACAGTTGATCTAGTAGTAAAAAGGAAAAAAAAAAAACAACAAAAAAAACCCAGTTTAATAACCTTGACAGAATCTTATAATCATCAAATTATATGAAACAGTCAGCTGAATGTTTGGCAAATTGCTGTTAATACGCACAGAACACACAGCAAAAAAATGGTTTCGGCCAATATTATATGTAAACCTAGTCAATCAGTTAATTACTCAGCATGCAGAAGATTCCACAACTTAACCTTCTCTTTAGATAGTGATAGACTTATGCCTGTCTTTCAATGAGCTGTCTGCCTTACCACTACACATTCTGCAGGTATTTTGAATAGCTGGCTGATTGCCTAGTGAACAGCCCGTTTGAAAAACTGCAGATGATATGAACAAAGCAGAAAATTGCAAGTCTGATGGAAGAAAAAAAGGTGTAAGTATCTTCCTACCTTAGCTAAAATCATTTAGAATACACTTCAAATCCATTTGTAAAACACAATGGACTTTTATAAGATAAAATTCGGGGGGGAGGGGGGAGGGAAACACCTTTAAAAATGTTTGGGAATGTCTGATCATTGCCCATTGTTGTTCACCAAATCAGCACAAAGGAATATTGTGGCTGAAGAGATAGGACATGACCACTCCTCCTCTATTCTGCTCTTGTGAGAGCACACCTAGAGTACTGTGTCCAGCTTTGGGCCCCCAGTGTAAGAAAGACATGAACCTGTTGAATTTAGTCCAGAGGAGGCCCATGAAGATGATCAAGGTGCTGGAGGACCTCCCCTGTGCAGGTTGAGAAAGTTAGGGTTATTCAGCCTGGACCAGAGAAGGCTCTAGGGACATCTCAAGCCTTCCAGTACTTAAAGGGGGCCTACAAGAAAGATGAGGAAGGATTATCAGAGACTGTGGTAATAGGACAAGGGGTAATGGCTTTAAATGGAAAGAAGGTGGATTTAGATTACATATTAGGAAGAAGTTCTATACTGTCGGGGGGGGTGAAACAATGCACTCACCAAGAGTGAATAGCCTTTACCATTTCTCAACACCTGAATACAGCCGCAGTTCTTGGCTAAAGAAAACAGGTGACTACATTACTGTCACCTATCCTTGAAAGAACAAAGTGAGGAAGATCACCCAAAGTTCTAACAGCCATTTGTTTCTCTATGTCTTCATATACAATCGGCCTGACTTTTACAATAAGACTTAATCCTGCTCAGAGTCTCTCTCTAGACCTGAAAAACTGATCACCAGGTTCTGCTTATATTTTAATAGCACATAAATATCCTGGGTATCATGAAAAGTATTTATTCTCAAAATACTCCCTTCAAAAGGGAAATTTCTATCTAATTGTATAACCTTGACAGAAAGAGTGCAAAGGAGAGAGATTTTACCTGATATTCAGAAGAAATGAGACGGGAACTATGATGGGAAAATTATTTCATTACAAAGTAAAACCCTATATGAAGCCAAAGAGAAGGCAGCAAAGATCTACCCTTAACATTGTTCTCCTGTTAGACTCTTCTGAAGTATTTATTTTTTTTTAAACTGCGAATTACTTTGTAAACTATTCTGAAGTAGATATTAGGTATCTACTTAGCAATATCCAACAATTAGACCATTCAGAAGGTAATGATTTTTACTTGCAAGTGTCTGTGGTCCAAGCCTGCAAATGTACATCAACTTAAATGTTGTATGTATCTAAGTAGTTCCCTGGTTTTTGTCGGAAACATTCCTAAGTTCAGAGTTAAGTATAAACACAGAAGAACTTCAGATAGTAGAGATTTAAGACACTGACTGAAAGGTGGATTTTTACAAGAAACTCATTCTTCAAAAATAACTGATGCTTTTGCAAAGAACTGATAAGTCAAATCTGGTATTCTGCATTTCCTGCTTTTGAAGATTATGGTGTTGTATTTTCAGCTGGCAATTATTTTTGCAGCAGTAGACCAAGGGCAGACTGAGAAAGCACAATTTCTATTTGATTTTAATAAACTGAATAAAATACTAGAAACATTTGACAAAATTTGTTATGGTCTTTGACAAATTTTTACAAGTGATTGTAGCAATGCTCAGTTTGCAGAAATACATCTAGGCACTTAAGACTAGAACTCTTAAATTCCAGAAAAGCAGTCCAGGAAGTCTAATAACTGAATTTACTCTTTCTGGACAGGAAATGGGTCTTCACAATTACTTACTTAAAAGTAATTAATCCTTTTCCGGTAGTAAAAGGAGTTGGCATTTGATCATGAGTTCACTTAGTACATCATCAGTTGAGGACTTCTTACATTCTCCTGATTGAGACTAATGATATGTCTAGTGTGGACTTAATGCTGAAGGAATACATAAAGTACTTCAGTTTTAAACACCAAAATAAATATTACTACACCAACCATCATGAAACATAGATCAAGCTGTTTGTGAAGAAATAGGATAGACCCTCCAAAATCTCCACGGAGTTAATTTCTTCTTTCAGATCTCAGCTGAGAATCTATTATGTTCTGTGAACACGCAAAGGAACTCAAAAGTAAAGAGGTATCTGCATGTCTCAGAAAACAGATCATCTAAATCCCTCAGAGATTTTCTGGTTCCTGAACTGCATGCACTGAATATTTTTTGAGATCTAATCTTGGTGCTAGTGAATTTCAAATTATTGTAGCTGTTGTAGTAGAACTGAACTCTTTAACTTTAGACTTCCTCAGTTTTATTACTATGTACTCTGATACGCTAATTAATTTTTGTCTACTTACAGCTATTCAAAATATAGAATGCATTTTCAAGACTTTCTGAGAACAGACACTTGAGGAGGGGGAAAAAAAAAGTAGTTGAAAACTGTTTATGTTCTGTAATTTTGGGGGAAGGTGGATCTTTTCCAGAGATCTAGATAAAGGCATTCCGATTTCCAGGTAAAGAACTCTAGGTTCTTGGCAAGAGTTTTTGTAGGGCTGCAGATTGTTTTAACTGTATCTTAGAGACAAATTGCAGAGCTGACACACACAAGGGATGCAGTCATCTATCCTTTCTTTTTCTGTAGTTTGTGTTACCTTATTTTAAAATAATGCAGCTTACTCTTTCACTCTCCCTTAAAAATAAACCTAACAAGACATAGTCAATACAAGGAAAGGAGGAAAGGCAGCCATATGCACTAATGAAAATCAGAAAAGTATACTATTAATTTCAGCGTTTACAACACAGTATTATCAGCTTGATACCATTAACAATCACAATGTCTGTCTCCAGAAGAAAGTATCTGTAACTCTGTTTCCTGCAGAATTTGGATTTCTCTCCCTTCTATAGGCTTAGCTTGGCTTATACATAATTGAGATAACCAAAATGGTGATACTCAGCCTCTCTTTTTCCTTTCCTTTCCTTTCCTTTCCTTTCCTTTCCTTTCCTTTCCTTTCCTTTCCTTTCCTTTCCTTTCCTTTCCTTTCCTTTCCTTTCCTTTCTTTTCTTTTCCTTTCCTTTCCTTTCCTTTCCTTTCCTTTCCTTTCCTTTCCTTTCCTTTCCTTTCCTTTCCTTTCCTTTCCTTTCCTTTCCTTTCCTTTCCTTTCCTTTCCTTTCCTTTCCTTTCCTTTCCTTTCCTTTCCTTTCCTTTCCTTTCCTTTCCTTTCCTTTCCTTTCCTTTCCTTTCCTTTCCTTTCCTTTCCTTTCCTTTCCTTTCCTTTCCTTTCCTTTCCTTTCCTTTCCTTTCCTTTCCTTTCCTTTCCTTTCCTTTCCTTTCCTTTCCTTTCCTTTCCTTTCCTTTCCTTTCCTTTCCTTTCCTTTCCTTTCCTTTCCTTTCCTTTCCTTTCCTTTCCTTTCCTTTCCTTTCCTTTTTTCTTTTCTTTTTCCTTTTCTTTTCTTTTCTTTTCTTTTCTTCTCTATGCTATGCTATGCTATTCTAAATAATTACTTCATCATGTTTACCTGAAAGATGTATTTATTTTTCATATAGTTTTGTATTGTCTATACAGAGACACTATGACACTCTTCAACTAAATTTATGGCTATGGCATCCCAAGAGGGACATGAAAAACACCTGACTAAGACTTTTCATGGAGCAGACAGCCTATTAAAATAGGCTGTTCTATTAAAACAACAAAGGCCTTGGCTGCTTAGAAAATACTCCATTTTTCCACACACAAACAACTAGTACTCTCAAATATATTTAGGTTGACTTTCAGAGTAGACCTAACCAGAGATCATTAGCTATCTTCAAAAGTTTCAGGATTGAAATAAAAGTCTGCACTGAAATAAAATTTAGATCTTATTAGGGAGGTACGATTTAGCAATTTACAATATGATAACTCATATATTTATCTGAAGTATGGGCTCAGGTCACAAATTCCATAGTCTTTAAATTAGAGAAAGATTTCATTTTACTGGTGGTGTAAGGAACTGCAAAAGATCATGTATTCATGGGACATCTGCATTATGACTACGTGAAGCTACAAAAATTTTATTCCTCTCTTCTACCTCAGCTGCAATTCCACAAAAGTCTAAATTGGATCTGCTGACTCTCAGAGTATCAAACCATGTGCTGCTTGGTGAATCCTGCACTGAAACATTTATGAATTAAAATTCAATTTTAAAAAATCACTCACTCTCCTCTTCTCAGCACCAAAAAAACTGTGATAGGCTAAGGAACTTGAAAATTGTTTTTTATGCATTGCATCTGTTACCTCTCAATTCCTCACAGAATTAAAAAACTGCCAGTGCCTCAGTAAAGTCCAAATCTTCAAATTTACTGAGAAGTTATGCACTTTTTCCTTATCTAGCTGGTTTTGCACAGAAAAATTAGAAGGCTTCCATGTAATGTGGCTCTGGAATATGAAGTACTAGAAAATATTTTTCTTAATGCTTACCCATATACTACCTTCAAAGAGAAATCTGAAAATTTTGTTTAAAAATCTGAAAGCAAGGATTTATTTTTTTTTTAAGAACAGAAAAATATTCTAAAGAAGAGTTGGAAACATTTCCACTAGTACATCATACTGAGAAAACTACAGATACAGTTTGTATAATCTAAGAGCATTTCACAAAGTATAAATGGCAGATACATATCTTTTTATTCCCAGGAAGAGTCATGACACATCCATTAAGCACTATTAACCAGTATAACTTAAATTAAAATGCATTTACCTTCCCCTGTACTTCCTACATTTTTTTTTCCTATAGGTATTACAGATGAGGAGAATTGCCTTTACAATACTCTCAGAAGGGCATTATTTTTGTCATGTATGGTTGCTACTTCATTTAGTTTCTCTTCATGACACATTATTGATTTTCATCATGTTAGAAACTGTCCATGCTGGTGAAGACTAAAACACACACCTCACTGATTACTTAACCTGCAGCGTTTTGAGTCGCTGGTGTTCTCTATTACCTAATCAATTTAAATCACTAATGTGATTTGTACCCTACAGAAAATAGAGAATGTGAAATCCTGCTTCATCTAAATCTCTGAAAAGACAGAACACATTATAAGATGATCTCAAACATCTTCATATAACTGACACAAATGCTTACTGAAATGATTGCCATTTCCTTGCGTAAGAGAAAAAAACTGAAAAAGTAGCACTATAAAAATCTTTTTACGTTTTATGCAAATATGAACTCTTCAATACAGAAGCAATTATAAGGTAGAATAAATTGGAGAGACATCTTCTACTTTTGATAATTCAGGATTTCTTATTAAAATAAGTGTAACTGGCATGAGAGGAATACTAATTTTCCATACTTGAAAGCTGATGTCCTGAGATAACTCAGGTTTCATCTGGAACGGAAAATCTTCATATTCCTAATTTCTTATGGATACTATAAGGGAAAAGATTAACTCTAAAACCATTTTCACTTGGGGAAAAAAATGGTTTCCCAGCTCTTTAGAAACTGTAGTTATATTAAACAGTTTCTCAGGATTTTATAGGCTATGTGAGATATGTAAAAAAAGCAGGTGTCTCAGATTCTAATAATCCAATGTTTATTCTGCCTATGGCATGCACATTCATTATTCTTTTTTCACCTCTTTTATTCCACCAAATTAGCTTATATAAGGAAATGCAGATGTAACAGAAATAGAAAATCTAAGAAATATTATCTGCAGCTTCTTCTGTACACACATCACGCTACCACCTTCCTGCAAAAATGTTTATGAGCTACCACAAAGTCAGAGTTTGATGCTAGTGTGAAGATTTTTATCACTGTACAAAAAGACAAAACCCCCACACTTTTGGAAAACTAACTTTAAAGTTAGCTTCTGGAAAACAAAGAACTGATTAGTGCAATTTCATGATACGACAGAAAAGGGAAAAAAAAAATCCAAGATTAAATAACCAGGCTTCCTGTAAATGTAGCAGAACTTGGAAAAATGCTGCAGCTCTATCTCATATCACAGTATTTTTCATTAAGAAAGAAAAGCCCCACAGGCTACAACAAGGTTAGGCCACAACAGAGCCTAAAATATACATTTAATTATTAATCAAGGTTTTCCCTCATCATAGTCAGATTGGTCTTGTTAGTGAGCTTGCATTCTTTGATATTAGGTCTAGAAGGAATTTAAAGTTGAAAACTGTAACAGTGAGGAGAGATGTGGACTGCAGCTCTCATTCCTTAACTGCTATAAAATGCTGTACCATCTTTTCAGTGGGCTAGATGAAAATGGAGTGTTTATTTAAAAAAAAAAAAAAAAAATTAATATAGCTTAGATAAGTTAGATACGGAAGTCATTGGCTTGTGTATAGACTAGCATTTGGCCTTGCCAGAAAGAGGCTGACTCACTTATGAGTATTATTGTTGTAACATTATGGAAAGACTAGATTTTCATAATTCAGAAGTCCTTTTCTCCTCCTGAGTTCAGCTTAACACATTGTTAACAGGCATTTCCTTGTAAGACAGAGTAAATTCTTGTCAAACGCAGTGACTCCACTGTTGCTGAATGTTAAGTACGCGATATGCCTGAAGTCTGCATTTTCAATGAGAGCAAATGGAGTGCATAAACCAAGGCATCACTGCAGCTCTTGATAAGAAGACTGCCAACCTAAGAGCTACAGTCAACATCTTGCCCTTCACTATCTTTTCTGCAAAGGTTACTGACATCTCCTGGGACTTGTTTCGATAGGAGTAAACTGTTCAACATTTTCTGTAAGCTTAGCCATTTCTTGTCTAGCTATTTCACCACCTGAAGAAGTGACAGGAGGAAGAGACACAGCAAAATTGGGTAAGCTGTATTTTTACCTACATGAACTGAAGAAGTATTCCGGACCAAGAAATTATGCAGAGAGCAAATCTCAAAAAGGAGTGAGTCTCATTAGTTAGACAGATGTATTAGGAAAGCTTTAAGCCCAGTATTTCTTAATATCTGTATACTGCACTACAAACACACGGATATATCCATGGTGAATCCACATGGTTAATGATGAAGACTAAGAATTTTTTTTTTTTTTCTCAGTCACAATGATTAAAAAAAGAGGAAAAGAATGAAACATAATGTGAAAAGAGTACAGAAGAAAAAATCTTTGGCTCTGTCTATAGCTGGTGGGAAAAATACAAGTATTTCTCATAAACTCGGAGAGAAGGTGTGTAATTCCATGGACATTTCTGGTACTCATTTTTTTCTGCTAAATTCGGAGAAATTATGTGATAGAAGTGGTGTAAAATACACAAAACTTAGGTTCTCAGCTAGCTGACTAAGAAGAGCTACATAATCTATTTAGGCTTCTAACTCTTAGAAAGGGAGATTGCTTACTTCCAGGTTCCACGTCTGTTCTGCTTCTACAGTCCTTATGAGAGTTAGAGATCCAGATTGCAGTCAAACTTTTGCCCACCTGCTGTTTATGATGGACAAATGGGATTGTATCCAACTACCTGTCTTGTCACACTACGTATGAATAAACCATTGCAAAAAAACCTTATTCCTCTTTCTTCCTTATTCCTCCTTCTTCATCAATTACAATGCAAATTTTCATTTATGTTGTATTCTTATTACTTTTTATTAAGAGGCACTTACCCAAATAATTTTCTCTCCACCTCTTTCAAAATAGCAAAACACATTTTAAAGTCAGTATCACCATTTTTATTTTTCATCTATATATTTCTAAACAGTATTAGTGACCATTTGGTTCCTGAAAAAGTTTGTATGACTAACATAACACCATTATTTTGGAAAGCTTCCATAAATAGACAAGGCAGATAAACGCATTTATCCAGTATTAAAACAAAGAAAGAAAGGAATGGAATGACCATGTAGCTTTCAAAAGCTATGGAATAAATTAAAATTGGGAATTTAATTTCCATCAAATAAACAGCATATCCTGTAACTGTGAGACAATCCAATCAGCTCTCCTTTTTAAGCACAAAATGGAGAATTAAAGGAAGCACTCTAATGTTGTCCAAAAAGTACTGTGTGACACTATATGCTTCTGGGTTTACCTTCCACTATCTCAAGTACCTTCTGGAAGCTAAACTTACTAGCAAAGGGTCTCCAAAAATGAGGTTTTTTTTCTCAAGCAAATATATTTGGTACTGAGTGAAGATCTAGAAATGACTAAAAAAGCTCTTCTCCTCCAAAAAGTACAGTTACAAGTCTATCTTTGTGAGGTCTACCAGAAATTGCAAGGCTTTAATTACAGAACCAAAGAAAAGAGCTACGGAGCTACACGGTGTAGACACAACAGTATTACAAAACGTATTCCCACATTTTGATTTTTTGAATAATTTCCAACAACAACATTATTGTGTTCTTCATCCTTGGATGGACTGCCTGCAGAGAATGTGCATACAAGGTCTGAGAAGCAAAATTAGTTGACAATAGCTATGGCACAGAACACATAGTAACTTCTGTGGCCATATTACAAGGACCAAGGATTATACTGGTTTCTTCATCCTCTTCTGTTTCAGCACGACTAGTCAAGCTGCAAGAATAACTTTGTCCTTGCATTAAATAAAGAAAACAAAGGGAACCAAAAATTACTCATTGCAGTGTTGAAATAAAAATAAATACAATAAAAGCTACATTCTTCCTTTGAAAACAGACATCAGCTCAAATGTGATTTTCCAAGGTCAGGGCACTTTCTCACCACAGCAAATAGTGTTGTGTTTGCCAAGGAGAGGAGGAAGAGGAGTATTACACAGAAATATATATATACTCATCTAGTGACAACAGCATACAGAAAGTTCTTCTTTGTTCGCCAACTGTTACTACTTATAGTAGAAGTATAAACAAGCTTACACCAGGAGAAATAATAATTTTATCCAGACAAATATCTGTCATGAGTAACATAACTAGTCCTTTCTGGTCTTTTCAATGCATTTTTGAATCCACTTGTCTTATTTTACGTAAAGCCAAGCAACAAATTCTTCTGCTGCTCCCTTCATCTGCTTTTAGGCAATGATGTCATCTCTAACAAGAGCTGTTTTCTTCAGGCTAAAGGATACCACTTTCTCTAAGAAGAAATGCTTCCTACAATCTCCAGTGATTCTTGTTCACCACTTTTGAATCTTCTCTAACTAGACGACCCTGCCCTATAACTCAGCACTATGACTTCACTTCTTCCCCACATTTGAAATGGATAATGAACATATTTATGTATTTTTAATTTCTTAATTTAAATAAACTGTGATAAATGAAACACATTCCACTCTCTTTTTCTTGGAAGTCAGTTTTAATGTCATCTAACTACCAGTCTCATTCAGGACATTTTTCTATACCACACTAAGTAATTTGGTCATGTCTACAGATCACAACAATTCACAAAAATCATAATCAGCATCTGCTTGAATGTCATTTCCAGAGATGTTTTTAGTGATGTCAGTCTCTTGTAGCAATCAAATGACAGATTAGATTTATCTGAAAAGTTCCAGGCAAGCATCTAGCATGATTCCTGAAAGAAAATGTCCATTTATTTTTCCTAGTATTTTAAATTTAAACACTTATCCATTTCATCAAGTTTGCATTGAAACTCAGTAAAACTCATTAGTACCTTGCAAAATAATGTAAGTCCTACGATGTTCCTGTAAATAACCTTGTGACTGTTCCCACCTGAGTGGTTTGTTTGTTTGTTTGTTTATGCAGACCTACTAATATTAGGTCACTACAAATATTTTTGAATTATACAGGTAATGAAAAAAAAAAAAATAAAATGCACCTACTTGCAGAAACAACAGAAGATCATATACATGATTTTCAGCTTCACATGACAGTGAAAAGTCATCTACCCCCTGTTGAAAATGTGTTGGATTCGGCCGAGAAATTAATATTTTATGATCTGATCCTTATGCAAACAGAGAACTGCATTGCTTGGGTTCTGTATTAACTGAAGATGTCAGTAAGAAGAAACTCCAGTACTGAACATAAAGCATTGTTAGCTGGATATCATGAATGCGCAGCCGTAATGATGACATGTTCTAGAAGAGGTGGTCTCTAGGGAGCTTTATAGTATTGCTTTCACAGCTGCTTTATTCAATTGGCAGATCACTATCCTTTAACCTGGCTAACAACTGGGAAGGCTGAAATCCCTCCAGGATTAAATGGTAGAAGTGTCATTGATACAACAATTTACATTTATGAGTCTTGGAAAGGAAATTCTGTTTCCTCAGTGTCAGGTATAAAAGGATCTAAGGCTAAATACACTTCAGAGGTTTTTGACTGAAAACAAATATTGCACAAGAGCTGCTGAATCAATTTCATGTTTTTCACCTAGTGTGAGACAGCATTTATTTTAAGGAGATGTGCTGATACTATAGTTAATACCTGCAGGATTAGTAACTATACCAGAGAGTGTACCTTGTACAATAGACTACATGCATTTCTGCAACCTATACGAAGTCTTAGCACTAGTTGTATTGGATTCAGTTCCCACAGGTCTGTTGTCAAACATTCTGAAATAAATTCCCATATTCTGTACTCCAAAGAGCTTACAAATGTTCTGTTCACTAGACAGAAACCTCTGCCACTAAAGCACAAAATGAGTGTGAGATGAGCATACACCCTTATCTAGAGTCCTGGCTTAAGTCACACATTTGATTACATGGTCTCTGGCCTGTCCAAAACACCCACTTTGTCCTTCCCATTACCTTTCCAGTATGTGCTCACGCACTTATTGGACACACAAGAAGTAAGCAATAACACATAAAACATATACAGGCTTTAACCGTACACAGAAATTACCACTTTCCTTTAATTTGAAATATAGGACTTCATTTGGTTCAAATAGCAATTTTGTAGTTACGAACACAAAAATGGCTCCTAGTCCATCTGCAAATAAAATCAACATTCATCTCCATTAGAAGAATCTGAAACTGCCAATTTCTAGAATCCTCAAAACAAACCCATCCTCCTTGTGGTAACTCATTATTTTACATCTCCGTACCGCCTCACCTGTTTTCTTTTTGTGCTCCAGCACAGAAAGCTTACTCTCCTCAGTTACTAGTCACAAGAGCTTTATTTCTCAAGAAACACTGAATACTACATGAACAGTGTTCATTAATTTGTCTCGGTAATCTATTTATTTAATAATAATAAAAAAAAAAAGCCATTTCACAGTTTTAAAAAAGATCCTTTTATTTTCCTTATCAAAAAAAGTAAAAAAGACCTACAAAAAGAACAAAAATTCTGAATATTCCATTTTGATATTTCCATCTTGACTAAAAAGTGATGGGTACAGACATTCTGATCTCACAGTAATATACACCATGCAATATAAAAAGATTGAAAGTAACCATTAATAATAAAAAGATGTCCAATTTACTTAAGATTGAAATTTTACAATATTCTTTTTTTGTATCTCTAATCTAAAATCATTCCAATTCCAGGCGTGGCTGGATGAAAGAGGATTCAATTTAAATTCAGGCATTATTAAGAATATATCTGTGGTATGGTAAAGAGATTCATTTTATAGCATGTTTTCATTTAAAAAAAAAAAGAATGTGCACAATATTCTAAGCACTTTAGAGATTTTATTGGATTTGCTCTTGCTGCTGCATCATTTTGCTATTCTAATTTTTACCTTCATAAGTAGGTAAAAAATGCTTACACAGAGTCTCTGTAAAGGCTTCAGACTATCCTTGAAAAATATTTATTCTTCAAACCATAATCTACTAACATTTCAGAAAAAAAAAAAAAAAACCAAACCCAACTGCTATGGAAAAGTGTGTACAGTACGGGACAGACAACAAGACTAGGATCCAACAGATCTTGTTCCTATTCCTATCTCTAAACTACAAAAAAGCTGTGAAAAACCCAATTATCCCACACAGACACTTTTCCTGCTTGTATTTATTGCTGATTTGGTGTGGATTTGGATGGACTGCCTCCCGAGTACTTGTATAAAACAAACCCAAAGTTCCGCAGCAATTCTCTACAGCCATTAAATCTGTGCGCACACTGTAAGCAAATTTCAGCATCAATTACCATATTACTTCCATTTTCTGAAAGAGCAGCAATGCTTATAGCCTGAGACAAAAGTGACGCTGTCTATTAATTGCAATATTTATGCAATGAATGATACATTGTTTACTCATGATAGCTACTATCCAAATAACTGGGCTCAGACACATGTATTATGTCACCACCACATAAAATGAAGGATTGCGTTGAAGAGTACACGCAATTTTTATTTCTTATTTTGAAAAATTAGTGCAAAGACTATTTGCTTACTTTTAATTATTTTATCTGTATTTTAAGTGGTGCATGTTGATAAAAAAGAGCACAAGACTGATTTAAACAGTGCCTTGAATGACCCCTTCTTTCTTGCTCCTGCTCTCACAATAAGCTCCTTCCTAAGTGACCATCTGTCCATGGAAATAGACTTAGTTTTTCATATTCTCTTAATTTCACTACCTCTAATGAAGCCAATTAAAACAAAGTTGGTGGAACTCTTCATACAATAGAGAAAGATTTGCATTAATATTGCTGAAGCCAACATGAAAGAAAATGAAGTTTGCTTTACTACAAACAAACAGGCTGGGAAGGGAAAAAAAGAAATCAGGGTTTTTACAAGATTTTTTTCATCACAGAGACTAAAAGTCTTATAAGAAACCTGTAAATGACAAGTGACACTAGAGGGTTGAACACATTTAAATACTAGTTTTAGGAGATCCAAATTATTTCTTAGTAAGTGTTGGAAAGTAAGATGAGCAGTGGTAATGACAATAACAATTCTCAGTCACTTGGAGCCACCCAGAAAAAACAGAAAGCAGTACTCTTACGCAACATACGATGTGGGCCTTGGGATCATGAACATACCTCTAAAGTTTACGGTGAACTCCTAAAGTTCTTGCATAACTTAAAGTGTTCACAGACTGATTCTCTTCTTCTCAAGGGTACCTCAACCTATACGAGATTTAGTATTTCAAGCAAAACATAATCAGAGGAAGCTAATATTGCACAAAATGATGCCATTTTAGATTTCCAAATATGAAGGGTAACTACATAAAAGACCCTTATACAATTTTCACACTTCCAAAAGTCAGCAGCTCTACATCATTGGAATCATTCAGCTACAGCTAGCTCTTCACATCTGTCCAGGTTGCTGGACAAGCTTCAAGAAACTATGCTTTAGGTATCACGCTGGAGAAGACGTTTGCAAGCCCGCAACCCCAGTTGTTCTTTAGCAGCACTGTTCTTTCACACACCAAGAGGATGTGACAACCTGAACTTCCAGGATGGATATTTTTAGAACAGTCAACATCTAACATCAGTATGACTCAGCTTTCCTATTTTGAATTTTGGTCAATTAATTAACTGGAGACCTCATCCTCAGTAATAACCTGAATTTTTGTCATCTTAATGCTCTGTGGACTGTTTGTGTCCTCTCTTTCAACTACCATGATACTGTGTTGCTCTTAAAAAAGAGCGGCTAGGACATGCCCCAAAACCTTCGGTAAAATACAGAATGAAATTGCCAGCATCTTCCACAAGCACATAGCACTGTTGACAGGTAACCCATTAGCAGCAGCCTGTCTTTGCTTTCTGGCAGCAGCAGTAAATCCAAGCATCCTGCTGCTTGCAGAGATTTATCTGCATACACAATTCCAGCACAGGCTGAGCTCTTCAGGACTTTGACAAGTACCTGGAGAGTTTTGCAATTAATATTATTATGTACTTTCTGTCAAACTATGAAATGTTCCCTACTGTATCTAAGAAGGAGAAAAACATTAAGGGACAAGGAAGAGGAGCTCACTTGATAACTGCGGCCATCTTAAAATGCTAAACTATGAAGTAGCAAAATTCTTTTGAAGGCAATTGAGCTAGTCATGAGCAGTATTTAAGCTGCAGCAATTTCAGAGATTTGTGATCAGTGCTCGAAAAGGCAAGTAGCCTTGACACATTCCTCCAACCCTGTGGGATTAGGGGCTGCATTTGCATTCTGAAGCAAGGAATTTAATTATTCTGAGTGTCTTGTAATCAAAAGTTTGCTACCACCCTATCAAGTTGTGAATGGACAAGTAATATTTTTATGACTTTTGATCTAAGATATGTCTAAATCCAGCTTAAAGTGGGCATCCACTTACATAACTCTGTACTTATTTCTGGTGCAGCTGTGAAAAAGCACTTCATGGCTATTGGGTGTGAAGTACTGGACACCCTATCAAGTGTGCTTCTAAGACCAAGTGTTTACATAATGTTTCAATCCAAAGTAAAAAAAAAAAACCAAAAAACAAAACCAAACCAAATCCCACAGATTGCATTAAGTTTCTGCTAGACCATCCTATACTAATCAGCCTTTAAGAGTTCTCAATTTTGTGTGGGAGTCAAGGCTAAAAGTTCAGTTTAGTCTCCTGTATTAAATTAAGTGAACTAAAACATATAAATCTAATTATTTGAAACTCACACAAAACCAGAGCTTTTGTGAATATTCATGAGTATTACATGATTTCTCACCAATGCTAAAAATACAGAGAACAGAGGTAGAACCAGATGGTTTCACAGGAAAGCAGAAATTATTGTATTGTATCAGAACAACAGTTCATATCCTTACTCTGAGTATGGCCAATACCAGCTGCTTTAATGAAAAGTACAATAAACCCAACAGTAGGTTGTTACTGTTTTTCTTGAATCAGACACACCATGGAGCTAAGTAATTATTTTTTTTCTTTTTCCTCAGCAAATTCTTTGTAATAAACACATTCAGAAACTATAATAACTATTATAAATGGCTGTGCATTTGAGCAAGAAAATGTAATTATTCTTCAGTAATATTTCACATTAGGCTTACAGATACTCTAATCATCAAGTTGCAGAAAAAATGCATATGAAGAACCCAGGCATAGTGCCCATATTTTTCACTGGATACTACAAATCTGTTGGCTATTCAGTTTTTGTGAAAGCTTGTTTCTTTACATATTTTTAATGTATATGTGGGTCCCAAGGGAAAGATGAGAAAGGTGGGAAAATGCCACCTTTTCTCTATTATCTTCAAGTCAAACTGCACATCATCACAAGTTTAGTAACCCACATGTTGGGAAGAATCTCTGAAAATTAAATGCTTTGCATTAAGCTTCTACATCCGCAGCATGATTTTCCAAAGTGTTGAGCTAGGGAATCCATCAATTTGAAAAGGAAAATGGTGAGTATCAATTACTTCTGGAAATGAGACTTTTAAAAAAAAAAAAAAAAAAACAGACAAAAATTAGCTGTCCTCTGTAACAGCATAAAAAATCACACTTTGCATCTTTAGGCAATGTGACCTGCATACGGTTCCATTTCGGAAGATCCAGTTCACAAGATTTTTCCAGCTATTTTTTGTATTATTATGTTCTAGTTTTAGGTAGGTATCTCTATAGCATTATAGAACAGGACATCTGCAGACCCTACAGCCCAATTACTTAGACTGCTGGGTCTGTGTGCACATGTATGTGTGTGCACAGCTTGTTGCAGAAAGGCTTTTTAGAAGCTCAGCTGTGCAGGAGCTGAACTTCCTCAGCCCCAAACATTTACTGAACTTATACCACCTACGGATAAAAGCATTCAACACTGTTGAGCTCCCAGGCAGCAGTACTGTCAGCTGTATGACAGCAAATGTTTTGTCTGCACCAAGTGAAGATTCAAGCCAAGTTTAACCGACACTTGTTTTTACCAAAACATACTCATGTGGAGTAAGCAATCACTCAGTGGACACTTTTGTCCAGCTACACTGAAACTACACATTGAAGGAAACAGAACAAGCTACACATACATTACATCTACATGTCTGTGAATACACACTCGTATTCACACCATATACCTTGGTAAGCAATGCAGTAACAATCCACATTCTGCCTCCCTGACCTGTGAACAGAGGGAATTATTTGAGCACTGGAGGTGTGTACTCTGAATGCCCTATAAAGATGCTGCACAGCACGGGAAAACCTGTTGATACACTTCACTTCTTTGCCATGCTGAAGTATTCCATCTTAATTTCTAAACGGTAAAGCAAGATCATCATCCTTTGGACTGTTATCAAAGAAAGCTATACCCCAACAGTGAAAAGATGCAGCAGTGTGCCCAGGTGGCCAAGAGGGCCAACAGCATCCTGGCTTGTATCAGAAACAGTGTGGCCAGCAGGACGAGGGACATGATCTGTACTTGGCACTGGTGAGGCTGCACCTCAAATACTCGGTTCAGTTTTGGGGCACCTCACTACAAGAAAGACATTGAGGAGCTGGAGCAAGTCCAAAGAAGTCTGAGGGAAGTAGGGTTGCTTAGCCTGGAAGAAAGGGACTCTCAGGGGAGGCATCTTCCCTTTCAAGCGCTGCCTGAAAGGAGGTTGTAGTGAGGTGGGAGTCAGTCTGTTCTCCTAAGTAAAAACCAATACAATAAGAGGAAATGGCCTCAAGTTGCACCAGGGGACGTGTAGGTTGAGTATTAGGTAAAACTGCTTCACTGAAAGGATTGTCAAACGCTGGAAGAGGTTACCCAGGGAAGTGGTAGAGTCACCATCCCTGGAGATATTTAAAAGATATATAGATATGGTGCTGAGGGACATGGTATAGTGTTGGACTTGGCAGTGCAAGGTTAATGGTTAGGCTTGATGATCTGGAAGACCTCTTCCAACCAAAACAACTCTATGATTCTACGCTTCTAGACTCAAAAGCCTTGTATGCTGCCCTTCAAACCTAACCTGGTAGAAAGAGACATGATTTCTCAGAGCTGATGTGAAGAATAACTATTTTTAGAGTTGTTCCATTGTTCAGATGCAAATTATTTTATTTCCAAAGAAATGACTGCAGGTAAAACTGGTTGAAGGAAATCAAACTGCTTTAAATTCAACTGCAGCTTCACTAAGCAAGCTTTCTGCAACAGTAATGTTACATGCAAATAAATGTAAATTTTTTTTATGATTGACTGACATTTATCATTGATCCAGAAATTCTGGAAAATTTTATTCTAAATCTTCACTACAATGCAAAGTGAATTTTGTTTTCATTACGATCCTTCACATATTGGTGTGCACATATTGTCCTGTTAAAGGGTTTATTTCACAAAATTACTTCCATGGTTTCCTAATAAGGAGAATTTTTTTTTTTTCCCCCAGAACTGCAGCTTGGTACTAGCTCTCTAATTTCTTACACATCGTTCCCATCTGGGATCTCCCCTGTCTCTCCACTAAGACTGGTGTATGCTTGCATTGATAGTTCCAGATGATTCACTAGCCTTTGCAATTCCAATTATATTAGCTTTGGCAGATTTATATTTGATGCATAATTCAATATAGAGTGTAGCAGGCACAACTGCTCAGTTGAAGTTGTATAAATATTTCCAGTGAAATATCTCATTATCAGCTACCTATAACTTGCACTTAACAGGCTGTCACACAAACTCTCGGTCTAGGTCTCATGTTCACAACTGGAGCAAAATGATTTTGCTCACCTTGTGTATGAACAGGTGCACAGAATCAGGCTCCTCTGCCTCTCAACATTTGTATGGGGATTGTCACTGTACAGACCATCCTCCCTGGTAGGAATTTCCCCACTATTTCAGAGACGAATAGCAGCACATAATGTTCAGTATGTCAGAAGAAAAGTTCATTGAGGGGAACATCCTCAATGCACCCAGGTAAAAACCATCATGCAGCCTGTGCCATTCGCTGTGCAGCACATCACACACAGGCCATCATCTAACTACGCAAACTACAGTTCTGCTCTTCAGACTGCATGTTTGATACACTTGTTCATTGCTCTGGATATGATTTGCTTTAATTTTGAACTGTGACAGACAAGTTAAGGAGGCACATTTTAGGAGAGCACAGATTTGGTCCAAAGTAAATGTTTCCTTGCTATTATTTTAGTTTATGCTAGTGAATACTTTCAGGAACTGTCCTCATTGCCAAGAAAAACCTTGAAGCTTGTGTGCTTAAAAGACAAAGAAAGTTCTCTTACAAATTGAAGATAGCAAGATTAAATGACAGATAGTTTTTAATTATTATTACCTTACACATAGTAGCTTCCTCCACTGCAGTGCACACTATTGAATCAAATGCACCTACATTAAGGATACATGCATTATGCCACTGGAGGTAATATGATATTCCAGTAAATATAAAACCAAAAAGATACAGAAGAAATACACACTTACAATAGACTTTCATCACCATGATGAAATAAGAAAGGGGAGAAATGGAAAGGATTTTTTTTTTAGTTTTACAAAGTTTCTGTCAATCTTGAAAGGAGAAAAAAAGTAAACTGATGTTGTAAATAGCTAGTAATCCACAGATGTAGCCGCACAGAAATCCAATTTATACAAATTGCTTTATAAAGACACTCCTTTCATAGTGTGAAAAGGAGTGTTTTAGGTTTTTTTTACATTACTTTTACAGTAAACTGTAAGACAACACAGACTTCTTAATGCAACTTCACAGATCACAATTACTCATCTAATCAGCAATTTTCAGTTGTTTTCTTTCTCTCCCCTATCGTGTCCTGGCTAATGGTCCTAGCATTTATTTTTTTTTTTTTTTTCAGAGAATTCATCCTCATTCCTAATTTATTCCTAATTTTAAAGATTTATTCATTTTCCTCTTTGTTTCACTGAACAGATATGTATGTAATAGTTGCTTCTGCTCTAAGCTACAATTAAATGCTTAGGTTTTCTGTTTTGTGCGTGACACTACAGTTTCATATCAAGCTTAGCTTCAGGAATATCTAGAACCTGTCCCACACAATTACTCAATAAATTCACATAGTGAAAACACACACACATGCCCACCCAAAACAATCCTAATGAACTGAATTCTAGGAAGGGTCTAGAAAAGACACCACAAGCCTGAGAGTAGATGCTTTTTGTTTGGTAGCTTGACCAGGGAAAGGGAAAGACAAAGAAAGATTTTCTGAGTGGCAGATATGTTTTGTATGTGTTCCTTATTCTTCAGTTTGTTAATTTTACTTAATATTTCAAAACAGCTTAAAATCACTTTAAGGTCAAAATTGAATCTATATATTTTGATTGATCCTATTCAACTGTTGTTTGCATTCCAATTACCAATTTGTAAAATAACTTACCCTCTGCTTTTTTTTTTTTTTTATTATTTGGATTTAGTATGTCTGTAATTCAGAGAGTGTTTACAATCTGGAGAAAATGTAGCAGGTTTTTGATACCCTGTTGGTATAAATTAAGACCCATTTTGTAAAACTAGTTCACTAGATACAACACTCAGGAAAAAAAAATGTATTCTTTTCTTCCTATCACCTGTTTCCTACTGACTTTACTCAAAACCTTGCTTCCTTCTGATTGTCCTTCTGATAGGGCAATACAGTTCTTGTACTGTGTAGGATTTTCTCCCAATATCTGGAATTTTAAATGAAAACACAAGAACCTGAACTAAAAGTGCAGAGAATTCTCAGGGCTTACTTTGCTGGCAGCAAGGTGAGGCAAGCAGAGGCAAGGCAAGGAAACGGGAGTGGGCAAGCTGAAAAGTTTCATACTGAGTTTTGAGTGAGAAATTGCATCACTGAAAGACTTTAAAAGAACATTGCTTTGCCACTTCTTTCACTTAAACATTTTTATTCTGACGATTCCTCTCACAGCATGCAAGACACTATGAAGCAATAGCAACTCAGAAAGGGACAAAACCTTATCAAGTAATCCTTTTCAGCTAACTCGAACCAGCTTATTTAGGGGAAAACCCACAAAAATGTAATAAAACTCACCAAAACCCACTCATTCCTTGGGGTGCAAGCTGGACTTTGCTCATACCACCTGTACATGCTATTGTTGCACTAGCTGTTTTTGCAGAGCACTGACCTCCTCCACAACCACCTTTCTGTGCTTCACTCTGCCCACTCATGTCTCTTGGGAGCTAGAAAACGCTGCCAATTCAATGTCTGAGCAGCGCTCACATGCAAACTTTGTTCACCACTCTGTCATTCAAACAGCTGTTATTCACCAAGGCAGCAAAAAGTCCAACATGTCAATGCTCTAATGCGGGTTGAGAGATTGAGGACAGCGATTTCAGCATCAGCATGAGAATCGTCTTACTGCTGTTAACTGCCTCCACAGGGAGAGCACAGCACTCATTTGAAGTTTTGCTGTATGCTCATTCTTTTTTTCCTTTTTCTCCAATAATATACTAATGACTGAAAAAGTAGTCAAAGAAACAAAGCAAGCATGTTCTGTAGTAGCCAGCAGTTGAAGACACCACCATGCAGTCAAACCTACCCTCAGAAACCTCACATTCTAGTTCCTAAAGGATGAGTTTACTTAGGTTTTGAAGCCTGCACAACACAGGGATGTCATCTACAGTAGCGCAGTAACTAAAAAACATTGCTGTCTCTAAGCACTATTAATTATATGCAATCATTTTCAGACCTCCAACAAAACATATGCTGATGAATACAGCAGGATTTTCCTCCTCCTCAGCTTGCCAGTAATAAAAACGTTGCCTGTATTAATCATATTCTTGTCAAGAAATAAAAAAGCCCAGTAGCTGTGAGTGAGCAAGGCCCCTGGAGTACCAGAAACAATGTGCCACCTGAGCATGCTCAGACACCCAGAGATATCTTTGGCATCTGGGGTATGAGATGACACATGGAGATCCACATTGAAGTCTTCACATTCCAAGTAAATGTCTATTCCATAAAATATTTTGGCGATATTTTCTCACTTCTACTCTTCCAATTTTCTTCCCCATCTAACAAGGGAGTAGTGAGCAAGTGTCTGCGTGGTGCTTAGTTGCCACCTCGGGTTAAACCATGACACAATCTGTATGTAAATACTAAATGCCCAGATGAAAAAATGGTAGAACTAACGTAACATTACAAAATATAAGGTAGCATGTAGCATAATATAACATCACATCTTATATACTGTATTGTCTGCCTCTACTTGCACACAATGATGCTACAAGACAGTATAAAGCAGCATAAAGCCAAAATATTTTTATGCTTTTTTTTTCTAAACAAGACTCTCAGAACAGTACATACAAAACGTTACTCAAGACACGAGAGCTATAAATATCATATAGTAATATTTGCATTTACTGAGGTTATTTGAACACACAGTTTCATTAAACATCTATAATCTAATAATATTGATGCTAGGTATATCTCAGGCTTGCTTCTGTAATTTAATTTCCTATTCTCCTAATTACCTGGTAATGTAAGTAGAAGTTTGGTGCCATGACATTTCTTTAAAATAAATCAAATTACATTTAACATTTGTTTATGGTAATCACAATATACTTTACTTTTCAAAGAAGTCAAAATAATCATTGGCAAGGTTGGAACAACTTTATGCCCTTCATCCAATAAAGCATGTGAAGCCTGAAATCAAATGTCAAAGCTGAATTTTCCTCCACAGTATACATCTCTAAATGATAGTTTCTCAAAGGGATTATTAATGTTTAATCTTCTCTAGAAAAATCGGTCCTCAATTTAGTCTTTAATATGCAAACTGACTTGTGATCATGATGACATTTCCATACTGAAATACACTGAACACTTTTGCTGCCTCTTCAGAAATGGTATCACCCAGCTAGGAAATTATAGCTGCTCAATGCCTGTGTAGGACACAGCAGTTCAGCTTAATTGTAAGATGTTCTTGAAAAATCATTTAGTCCTACTGCTATTTAAATAAAACAGAACTCCCATAATTAAGAATATCAAAGGCTCAAGCGTATGCTCCGTGAGGCTGTTACTGTTCACTTACAATCTCAGGAAGTCATCTTGCAAACCCATCCTAGTAGGAATACTGTTGACTGCTGAGATGAAAATCAATTTCAATATGCATGTACTGCTCTAGGGATTAATCCTTTTACTAGGTTCTGTAAAAAACAGAGGAGGTGCCAGGGAAAAGTGATTTATTTAAACAGAAACATGGATGTGCATGTTTATTTGCTTTCTAGAAAACAGAATGACTTTTAAAAAATCACATTTTGGATAAGTATTCATGAAACATATCACCTGCATTATTTAAACTTTTTCTTTAAGTTGTTTTGGAAACATTAACCACCTTCCTATCCTTCCCCCAGACACTTCAGTCTCTTCATCCTTTCAATATGTTAACAATTCATTTCTGGAAAATAAAGAAGAGGAGGATAAGACCACTGGAGACTTTTGAAGATCAAAAGTTCTAAAAGATCTTACAGCAACGGGATGTTACCTTGCATCATCAGTTGCTGAAACTGCCTCTCCAGTGGTTAGAAAATGATTTGTGACAGCTGAAAAACACTGCATAACAGGTTTCCTTCTCTTTTCCTTGGTGGCATCTGAGACGGCATAAAGGAATATGGGACAGTCCAACACCTGGATTTTGAGTGTGCTGGAAGAACAGGATGCTAGTGAACATGCATCTCCACCCTATGACAGACACCAAGAGTTTCTGTACAACTTAGTCTCAATGTGTTATACCAAATTCACATGGCAGTAGGCCAAAGATAATGTCTTTGTGTGTCACCCTGCTCTAAACTATTCAAAAGTGGGAAGCAGCCCTAACAAATTTCAGTGAAGACTATGAGGTTCTTCCAAGTCACAACAGCAGCTGTCTGTGATCTGGCCTGCAATTTTTAATACTCTCTTCTACATTCAAACCCACTTTCTTCTTGGAAAGAAAAAGAGGTTTTTCAGAAAGTACTAGGACTTCCCATTTCCTGAAGAGTCCAAAGATGCCAGAATGTTATTCAGGCTGTTAAGCCAGTGACTTGTTTACCTGATATGCTGGGAGCTAGCTAGGGAAACTAGCTTGTAAGAGGTGGTATGAAAATGTGAACCCTGCCCAGTATATATATATA
>NW_008622184.1:0-1913 GCF_000691845.1 Merops nubicus
GCCCTGCAATGGAACGGTTGAAGGGCTGTCACCTCTTTGCCTTTGGATGGAGCTGCCTGGGAAGAGCTGGGAAGAGGGAGGTTCTTTGAAGCAGAGGAGGATCAAGGGGGCTCAGCTGCACATCACAAATTCTACCTTAGCCAAATGGTCTCCCTCCAAATGTCCAAGTGCATCCACTGCATTCTTCAATGCAGCACTACTTGTTTTGGAGGTGGGGCATGATCAATCTTTCCATAGGTGTTGCTTTCAACCTACTTTGTGGTGTCTTACTCCTAAGCTGGGTCAGCCTTTCTGTGCAGTGCCGCTTTGAGGGCATGATGAGGGTTGTGGGGGCTGTAGGCACAGTGCGTGTTTTTAAGAGGTGATTTCTGAGGCACCTGTTGAACCCACCGTCTTTGTGCCGAGATAGCAGCATCAATCTTCATCTGTACTACTGCACACAAAAGAGTGTCCTTTGAGAGGGATGAGGGAAAGTCAGACAGGCTGATGTTGGGATCCATCTTTTCTCTCTGCTCTGCGTTTCAGGTGTGCCTCCGTCACCAGGAGATGTCTTGCTTCAGACCGTGCCCCCCACGCCCCTGCGGCCCCTGTGGCCCAACCCCACTGGCAAGCAGCTGCAGTGAGCCCTGTGTCGCCCGCTGCGCTGACTCCAACGTGTTCATCGAGGCCTCCCCGGCGGTGGTGACCCTGCCGGGCCCCATCCTCACCTCTTACCCTCAGAACACGGCCGTGGGCTCCTCTCTGTCGGCCGCTGTCGGGAGCTCCCTGAGCGCCGGGGGGGTCCCCATCTCTTCTGGGGGCTCCCTTGGCCTGGGCGGGTCAGGGCTGTGTCTGCCTGTGCCCCGCTGCGGCCTGAACTGCTGAAGCCAACGGGTCATCCCCTGAGGAGCAGGATGGAAGACAGGGACTGTTGCTGCAGGAACGTGGGCACAGCTTCTGGATGGGCTGGGAGTCCTCTTGCCTCCTGGCAGGAGGGACCTGTGCCCGCTGCTCCTCGCTGCATGGCAACACTTGTCATGCTTCATCTCCCTTTGCTTTGTTCAGTGCTACTCGAGCAAGGGCTCCTTCTCTTCTGCTTTGCTGAACGGGTGGCGGGGGCTCAATTTAGTGTGTGCTCTTGGTGGGCTGGGATTGACAGCAGGGAGAGCAGAAATAGGTTGCATTTCTCAGCCTCTCCTCTGTACAATTAAATTTGTTCCTTCTCATTAAAGACTTTTTTGCAGCACAGCTGTTGTTGACTTGTGTTCTTTTGTCCTTCTCTCTCACTTGCCTGATTGCTCTGCAAGGAAGAGCTATGTTTTCTGTTTTTAAAAGATGAGGCATTTCTATCCTCAGTGCTGTACCACTACAACCCCTCATCAGTCATCACTGCTCGAGTGCATGAACTTTGGGGCAGGAGCATGTCTTCCCCAGGCTGAATGCTGTTGCCTTTGCTTTCACTCTTAGTCCTGTCACTCTTCCCAGCAGCAAATGCAAACCCTTCTGCAGGGAGTCCTTCCTCTGTAGAAGACCTGAACATTTTCATGACAAGTGCCTTTACTGGGACTCCCCTGGTATCATAATTTTGGTCATTCCCAGTACTGCAGTTCTGTGGTCTCTCTCAACCTTGCCAAAGGGTCTCAGATTTGATTCAGGACCGCAGAATTTCTCTGCAAGGCCAATCTGCATGCTGAGTCTCTCCACAGGTGTAGCCTCTTGGGTTATGGCTGTGAAGGGTCTGGAAGTGTGTCATCAGGGGCCTGTCATGATCAGCAAAGGTGGCAACGGCAGGTCTTAGAGTGGAGCTTTGCCCCCAGAGGTGCATGGAGGCGGGTGTGAATGCAGAGGGTATGTGTGGAGCAGGGAGAGAGGGCAAGATGAAGTTGTTGTAGCCAAGTGGTGGAGGTGATGGACTAGAAATCCATTGGGGTTTC
>NW_008622185.1:0-20298 GCF_000691845.1 Merops nubicus
CTATGATTCTATGATTCTATGAACTGTCCTGGGAGTTCCAGCAGTTCAAGGAGGGCGTATCCTACTCCAAGTGAAGCACAATACTGTGTTACCAACTGAAACAAACCATTTTTTTGGAGGGATTTGGACAGCACTAAGTAGGATGGGTTTTTTAAGCTCGCTTTTATAACAGTTGCTGTAATTTTTTTTTTTTTATTATTATTTTTCTTCTGTTTATTTATTTTCTTTCTGGGACTTCCTTACCTAGATTTTTCATTTGGATTACTGCTATCAGTTATACCTGTTATACCTGTTATGTCAAACTTATATTATGCCTCTACCTAACGAACACTTTTCCCTTTTTTTTTTTTTTCCCCACATCTTCACCAGTGTATCCATGTCCTGTGAGTTTCATGAACACCACCTTTTAGAGGGAAGACCTGATGTTTTTCTTGTAAATCTTAAATAATATGGCTACTTTTAGCAATAACCCTGGTAAAGTATTAAAAAAAAAAAAATTATTTGTGGTAGTTTTATTTCTAAATGTTAATATGGCAGCAGCTCATAAATCATTAATGATGAGCTTCTAATTATGTGTCAGCATCACAGTGGGATCCAACCTAATACCAAAATTTTACATACTCATGAATACACCCATAGTTGTGTATGGAAGAATGCATAATGGAAGAGAAGCCAATAGTCTTCATTTTCTCCAAACTGCTATTTGGGCAAACTGTTTCCTTTCCTAACATCCCTCTTCCAGATATGTACCTATGATATATGGTCTCATTTCAAACAGTTTTCTTTGGAGTTAGATTTTAAACTGTTGATAGCTCAAACTTGTCCAAAAGAATGTATGTAGTATGCAATGTTATGGGTAATGAATACTTCATATAATTAGTGTCCACTCATTTTTTACTTGCTTACATACATTTTGAGTTTAAAATATAGCTAGCATATATTTAGTCTAGAACTAATGGGCTTTTATCTAAATTTTCTGTGATGCAACTTGGCATTAGTGTTCTAAAAAAAAAATCTGCTCTTTTCAGTGGATGTTTACAGTTGTCTGGAACTAGGAAAGTTTGTTTTGGACAGTGTAGGTACCTCAATAGGTCAGCTATAAAAGATGACTTGTTAATGCAAGTGGTAAAGATTGGAGGGAAGAAAATGGACTATATTTGTAATGTTTTTGCAGAACCTTACCTTACAGGCCCTAGAAAGCATCAGCTTATCGATGTCAAAACAACTAGCCTTTCACAGACCTGAAAGAATCTAGTGTGTGGGTTTCTTTTGAGACACAATTTTATTCTCCAGGAAAAAAAAAAAAAGAGTAAAATATTAAAAAAAAAAAAAAAATTGCTTATCTTTCCTGCAGATTCCCAGACCTGGAGACTTGGAGTGTTTTTTATTTATGCCTCTTTGGGTGTGATATGGGGTTTCTCTTCACCCTGCTTGGTCTTTGGTTCTAATGTGTCAGATCATCTGAAGATCTCTTTCAAATGAGTCACTTCCTACCTTTGTCATAATTTTCACCTTTTGCACTGGACTCATTAATTAAAAAAGATGTGATGGCTTCTGACATCTTGTCTCCTAAAGGAACACAGGCCACAGTCTTTCCTTGAGGCTTGTTGGCATCGCTGCAATACAGACACCATTGATAGTTATTTTAATTAAATGTGTCTATGACTAATTATATATATTTCAACAGAAGCCATTATTTAAGGATCTCTAATCAGGTTTTGCAATTAAGAATTATTAACATTCATATCAAACCTACACATTATATAAAGATAATAAGAAAATAACTATATCTAACACTGAGCAATCTCTCTTGTAGAATGTAGTATCTTCTATAAAAGACTTGCTGAGAAATTCGGTGTCTATTCTCTTCCCACCCACTCCCCACCCACCACCACAAACTGTAAACTTGTATTTCCCTCATATATGTAGCACAGTGGCATAGACTCCTCGCTGTTCCACTAAGTAGGTGCTGTTGGTCAGAAAATAGAGAAGCTCCTCCTGATGGCACACTTTCCCATGCCAGCTAAACCCCTTTCTTGTCCCGCAATACACAGAACCCCTAAAACAAGACTGGATGTTGCTCCAGATGGTGGTTCTGCTGAGGTATGAAATTTAAGTTCAGTATCTAAAGGAAACTTCAGAAGAAATTTATGGAGTCATGCTTACCCAAAGTTCAAGGAGGGGTGAGAATTGCCAAGTTGGTCTGCAACAGTGGTTTGCCTAGTTCAGCTTTCTGTCTTTGACAGAGAGAAGTGCTGGGTGCTTTCAAGCAATGTGCCATAAACTCAGTAGTTCAAGGGTAAGGAACAAAAAATCTGATGAAATAAAAAGTCTTTTCAGCCCCTAAATTTTGAACTTTGCTCCTTTGCTCTCACCCTCCTCAGACTATCACGGCAGCCTCCACCCCGATAGAGGCATCTCTTTTTCTGTTGGCCTGTTCCAGCTTATGCTTGAAATTGCAGCCAGAGCCTTGCTTGTCCTCTCACTTATGTATTTTTTCCCACTTTGGCTGAATGTAGCATGCAGAGTCCACAACGGTGTGTCACTGAAGTTGTACCTGTCCTTTGATCCTGGAGGGCTCTGGTTTTATGTAGAGGAGGCTGGAACACGGTCTGAAACCAGCGAGATGCCAGCTCTCAACATTGGCTCATGATCTTCATCAGAACAAAGCAAGGAAAAGTATCTGGTGAGAAAATTGTAAGTGTTTTTCATTACCCAAGTCCTTAAAAGTTCCCATTTTATCCAAATCTATCTTTTATTTTTTTACTGACAAGAATCATGCATATTTTAGTGAAAAATAAGAAATATTTAATATTATAGTAATTGTCACTATACAGACCTATTTTGTAGAAACTATATAGTTGTAGAGATTAGTATATTTTAAAATATTTTTTAAAGTTCACTTTTAACGTTATTAAATCCAAATATTTGACATAGGACAACTAATGTGATAATATACTCTCCAGGTTAACTTCCTAGTGAAATTGTTGAAATGAGCAGAAAATCTGTTTTCATTTATGTATGACACTGCCGTTGGAGTACAGCAGGTTGTTAGGACTAAGAGCGTGTGATGAGACAGCATTAAAATACACCAGGCTTACCTGTGGTTTTGCCCTTCTGATGCTGATTTTACTTATACAAATTAGAATTCTTTTTATAAACCACTTTTACTAAACTCACTTTGATTAGAGCATTTTCTGTGTTGTGCTAACGTATAACTTTAATATTTAGAAAACCTATTCTGCAAATAATACTAGTACAGATGTTTTTGAAGAGTTCAGCTAAAAAAAAAAAAAATCCGTTCTTTATCCTTTTTAGAAATAGAAATACCTAGAAATAGCTTCCTCATGCCTAATTCTATCCCAGTGATATCTCTGTGATTTTAATCCTCCATCCTTCTTTGTACACCACCAGTCTCCTTACACACCAGGGAATCCTTTTAATGTACAGAAATCTACAGCAAGGGGATGTGGCAGCTCAATCCTACAAGGTCATTTAAAGTGTTTTCTCACCTGGTTTCCTGTTTCCCCAAGGGATATTATTTCATAGGGTAACCTTTCTTCTTGGTTCAAAAAGGTTAAGAAACTTGTCATATATGAAATTGGGGTTTTATTTTATTTTTTTTTTTGACATAGCCAGAAGTGTTGGAAGTGGAATAGTGGTCATGAAGTATAAAATACCCCAAACTAGTTAAGAAATGGGATAACAGTTACAAGGTATATTGCTAAAGAAAGGAATTTCTAGAATTCTACAACAGAACTTAGAAATCTCTTGTTTAAGGTGCCTGCCTCTAGTGCAGTGTTCATTTGCCCACTGGTTTCACCTGGTTCTAGGCTAGGATCTTAATTATTTTAAACAAAAAGGACAATTTTCACTCCAGGCAAAATACACATCTCCCGGTGGAGCTCTGCCAACTGACAAAGGAAAAATTCTTATGCGAAAATATCCTTGATGTCTTTTTTTTTTAAGCTTTTGTTTATTTTTAGATGTATATTTTCTACAAATGTGAGCCAGTAGTGTTCTCTTACTTTCTTAGATCATGTTTACATTTTCCTCTTGCAATAATATTTTTTGCCTGCTGGAACCACATGATTCTGTTGTGGCCACACATTAGTACACTGTTCAGCATCTGTGGAGGTAGTTAACATTACATGAGAACTCAAAATGAATATAGCTTATCTAGAAGAAATGAGGGATACATCTGAATGCTTCCATCATAGCTCTCTTGGTTTGATTATGGTGCTCCTAGTCAAAAATAACTTTTGTATTTTACATGTGGTTTTAGAATTACACACAATGCTTAGTCTAAAGATTCCTTCTGACATTCAGGTCTACAGTTCTATGAATTTTCTATTCTTTAAGATGTAATTAAAAATCAATTATGTACACATTGTTTTCCACTAGTAAGATAAACCATGAATATTTAATAAAAATCTTGTCCTCCTGGAATCTAATGGCAAAGAACCCATGTTACAGTGTAATTGGGGTTCTACTGAGGATATACAAAAAACATGACCTCTTTCTGATTGCTATAAATATGCAAATACCTTCAGCAATATAAAAAATAGATATTTTCCATACCATACTGTTTACCTTTATTGCAATATTTGCACTATTTCCAACACTTCATGTAGGAAATTCCACAAACACTCCACAAATTTAAGGAATGGTTCTGGTAAATGTCCAGTTGTTATTGACTACCCATGAAAGATGAAACATAGGGCATATAATACTTTACAGTCCTGTCCTGAAAAATGCATCTTTCTATTTACACCTTGGACATCTCTTGATTCTGAAAACTTTTAAAATCAAGGTATCACAGCTACAGCATAATTCCAGGCAATGTTTTCTAGGTCAGTAGCAAAAGCAATCTTTCTTGAGTTTTAAATGAACCATAAAAGAGCTAAAGAATGTGGAAAAGAACTGGAGGGAATTACTGAGTGTTATCATCGATGAATATGAAAATAAGAAAGATTCTGTGTGGAGAGAGGGGAGAGTTAGGAAAATTCAGAGAAATTTGACCTAAAAAAATGATAACATTTATATGGCAAAGAATGTGATACAATTTATACCTATTTTTTTCACTGATTTCACCTACACTATAGAACTGCCGACATGGCAGCTGAAATATTTGTTGCTCAGCCCAGGCAGCATCCTTACAAACAGTTTCTGGTCACCTTTCAGAAGCTAGAATAGGGCAGGCCTTATAGAAAATGCAAGTGTTACTGGCATGTCTGGGGGCTAATACTACGTATAGAGGTTGTTAGGGTTGGTGTGGAGGTTGGAGTGGTTGGCTTCAATGCAGACTCAGACTCAGACTGACAGTCCCAGGTACATCTCATTTATTAGAATAAATGTGCTCTTAGAGTACTTTCCCTAATGCATCATGCTTTCATCTGTATCTCAGCACTCAACTTAGGGACTACATAAAGTTTCTGATTACTCTTCAGCTTACTTACTATTTTAATGTCTGCATCTACACGGTGACTTTCAGTGTAGTGGCACTTTTGAACCCATTCTTTCTCTCTGAAGATATGGAGTTTTTACCTCAGTGTGATCCTTAGCTTCCTCTGCAACAGTGCTAAAAAGCAAAAACCTAAGTTGAATGAGGCACTGTGTGCCTGACAGGCCCAAGAGACACTTGCTTACTCAGATGACCTGCTTACTCAAAAAGTGTATATGGGCTTGAAGAAATTGAGTTCTGGGTGTTCCTGTAATACAGGAGCAGATATTGGGGGGGCAAGGGGGAATTACTGCAGTTCTTTTATTTTTTTCTTTTATGTACTAAACACCTATCACAGCCAGAAAATTTATAGTGGATGTGGGAAATTCACACTACATAGCAGGAGAAAAGGCTGTTGTTTCGTTTGATGGATGAAGCCATGGAGATTACATTTCTGTTTGTCAGTTTCCCAATTTGTCAATCTAAGGACATTTTAATGACATATTTTTGTTTTATAATTATAATTTTTCTGTCTAGAAATGAGAGATCATGTGTCTCACTTTGATTTAATAGCAGTGTGAAGATGCAGAGTTTGATATGGATTAACTCATGAGAGCATGGCATTGCTAATATCCAATCAGTTTTCCTGTAGTGGTTTACTGAAGTTCCAGTTCTTTGTAGCTGAGATGCCCATTTGTGATATCTTTGCAGCTGCTCAGATGAAGATCACATTCTTTGTCACATGCATTTATCTCCTCTGATTACATGTAATTCTACTTTTCTCACTTACTCCAAAATGCTCAAAACTCTTGCATGATTTTCAGGGAGAGTAAGCACAGTTAGACTGTTTCTGTTTCAGTGCATGCCCCAGTGGAGACGCATTCTCATAGACAGTGTGTTATTTTAGCAAGTGTCACACTTTTGGCTACTCTAATCAAACCTCACAAAACAGTGGGACTAAGAGATTTAATAAATTTACCAGCAATAGCGTCCAGGCCACAGCTTGGTATATTTTTGGAGGACTGTGCAGACAAACGCTCCCAGGCACCAATACAGGCTGGGCAGGGACTGGCTGGAGAGCAGCCTTGAGGAGAGGGACTTGGGGGTGCTGGTGGATGAGAAGCTCAACATGAGCCGGCAGTGTGCACTTGCAGCCCAGAAAGCCAACCAGATCCTGGGCTGCATCAAGAGAAGTGTGGCCAGCAGGTCGAGGGAGGTGATTCTCCCCCTCTGCTCTGCTCTGGTGAGACCCCACCTGGAGTACTGCATCCAGTTCTGGAGCCCCCATTACAAGAGGGACGTGGACCTGCTGGAGCGTGTCCAGAGAAGGGCCACGAGAATGATCCGAGGGCTGGAGCAGCTCTCCTATGAGGACAGACTGAGAGAGTTGGGGCTGTTCAGTCTGAAGAAGAGAAGGCTCCGGGGTGACCTTACTGTGGCCTTCCAGTATCTTAGGGAGGCCTACAAGAAAGCTGAGGAGGGACGTTTTAGGACATCGAGTAACGACAGAACTAGAGGGAATGGGGCAAAGCTGGAAGCGGGCAGATTCAGGCTGAATGTGAGGAAGAAGTTCTTCACCATGAGAGTGGTGAGACCCTGGAATGGGTTGCCCAGGGGGGTGGTTGAGGCCCCATCCCTGGGGGTCTTTAAGGCCAGGCTGGATGAGGCTCTGGGCAGCCTGATCTAGTGGGAGGTGTCCCTGCTCATGGCAGAGGGGTTGGAAATGGGTGATCCTTGTGGTCCCTTCCAACCCTGACAGATTCTGATCTGTTTTAGCAGGGGACTTTAGAGCCCTAATGGCTCAATGGTTGGACTTGATGATCTTGGAGGTCCCTTCCAACCTAAATGACTCTATGATTCTATGATTCTATGCCTAGACATTAATTCTTTGCAAGCAATTTTCAGTCTCTTCAATCTGACATTTGATGTGTACGACAATTTCATTTTCAGAAGAAAGATAAATAAATATTGTTCCATGAACTTCCATAGTCATTAGGATCTGAGTGTCCTTTCCATTTTCCAGTATTTAAAGACATTTCTTTCATTTCTTTCACACTAGTCAATGAAGATGTCTGACACTGTAGGAAGATGAAAAGCTTTTGAATATACACAAGACTGTCACCAGACCTCTAACATAGGAGCAATAGAAAAACCAGGTTGTCTTATTTAAAGTAATGCCCAGACATTAGAAGAGTTACTTTTAATTTATCTTGATACAAATGAACTTAAATTCTGCCTTTGTAAGGAAAACAAATGCTGAAAATATTACCATGGTTTTACTGGGGGCTTTTCAGCCTCCAGGGAAGTGGAATTATGTTGTACCAACTTGGTATCTGATTACCTTTTCCTCACTGTGCCTTGGATGACAATCACTTAAAATAAAATGTGATTTTAACATAAATTCAAAAACATGAGGCAACAGCTTAGTCCTTTATGATACAGTTTCTTTGAAATTACTTTCAAAAATGTGTACCCCTGCAGCCTGAATTTTAATTTGTGTATTTTCTTAAGCACATAGTAGCCCAGACATCCCACTGTAAGACTGGCACCATTCATAAGTTGAGGGAATGAAATTGCAGTTTGTTTTTATTAATTCATGTAGGAGCAGCCCATGTGTGGTATGCACAACCTATATTCACCAGTCTGTATGTATACCCTGGAAAAGAAATACTTTCCCTCTTTATTGGTACAGTTGCTTTGAATTAAAATTGTGAGGAAATACAATGTTAGGTAACACAAAGCTTCTTTTATTTCTCTTAAACAAAAAGCTTTATGAACATGCTGATGTATTTTGTAAATATAATAAATTTTATCTAGTGAATCAGTGGGAAAACATAGCCCCAAGCCTCAGCTCTGTGGTGTCTTTCTGAAATGATACTAGTAGCTATACTGAAACTCTCATAAAAGTAAAGAGAAAAAACTTCCAGCAAGTATTTGCAACTTTTTCTTACTAATGGAACTGTATTTGCTCAACTGAGAACATTTGCTAAATGCTTACAGGGCAAAAGGCACTGTTTTCTTTATACTAATTAAAGATAGAACTTTAAAGGTCAGATGTAAAACTTTGGCAAATAGCTCTCTCTCCATTGCTTTCAACAGTGTGTTAAGAGGAGATCATCTAGCCTGCTTGTGACATGAAGAAAGAGTGCTAGTCTGACTTTTTGTGAAATTCTGAAGGACCGATGGAGCAAACCCATTGAATAAGAAGAGACAATCCTACAAAGGCAAAGATCTGGGCAACCTTCAAGGTCCAAGATGACAAAGGAACAACATCCCTGAAAGCTCATCAATGGAAATTGCAGGTTCCAGCCTCCACTGATTTTCTATCCTGGGCTCTGCCAGCTGTAACATCAGTGTCAGTCAGATGCTGAGGATCTGGAAGAACAGCAGCCTACATGCAGCATGTTCCAAGATTGGCAGTTTCATCAGGAGGCATATACAAAAAGCTGAAGGAGGAGGCAAAGGCAATGGAAAACTAGTGTTCCAGTTTATCTTGTTAGTGTGCACCAGTGATAAGGAAAGTGTTTTTATTACTTGCACAATGCATTCCTATGGGTCATGAAGGCAAGAGTTACACTTGAACTGTGTAGTGCATTGGCAATCATCATGCAGTCATCTTCAGGGAAAAGATGAAGTAAAAACTCCTTAAAGGTTTTCAAGCTGGTTCCTGTCAACATAGCTTTCTGTTCCGGCCACCATGTGTCAACCTGTCTAGTTCCTGTCAACATATGCCAACATATGTCAACATATCTATTACTTGGGTTGAGGCTAGAAGGCTATTTAGTACAAATGTCTTAAAAACATCATTAGAAAGACCAGTCTAGGAGTACAATTATGTCCATTTTGTCTCCTTTTTTTTATGTGAATGAAAGAAAACCCTTTTTTCACACTGTGAAAGAAAACATTTCAGGCATAGTATATAGAAATGTAAAAGGAGTCAGAAGAAACTTTTTTTCAGAGTTTGTTTTGCTCATACTTTTTGTATGTGCATGAGGAAACGGATCAAAAATATTTCATAGTTTTAAGTGTTGGGAGGAGTTGTGTTTTGGTTTTCTTTTTGAAACTCAGCTTGCTGCTAAGAATTGCTTCTACCATCAACAAGAAAACCTTGAAGGGAGGTTTTGAATGGTAGCAGTTGAAGGTATTCTGAAATGCACATTAAATGTCAAGGCTGAATAGTAGCACTAGTGTTTGTGTTGCTACAGCTAGGTTATATTTATCTTCCATTAAAAACCGTTAGCTATAAAATACTACACTGAGCTCAGTCTTGCCAAATAAATTTCAAGCACAAGGAATTTGCTCAGTTTCATTGTAATTTGAAAGAAATTTCTTGCTTTGCTTTTTCTTTGCCTCAAAATAATTAAGTGCATTACAGTTTGTCCTGTTCCAAAATCATCAGAAAATATCAACATTTTTACTCCTATGAATAGTCTGCTTCAATAGATTGAATTTTACATAGAACTTCTAGGCATGACAATGTTTTCTCCAGCTGGGACAGTGCTCATGCACATCTTAGTCACTCTAGAGTCCTTTAGCATGTTTGCATTTTATCTCTACCCCATTTTTCATGAACCTTTGAGACCTGAATTGACAAACTACAGGATTGCAGATATAGTGGCAGAGAAGCAGAATAATGAAAATAACCATAATATATACTGGTTTATATTGACATAAAATTACATATGGGGTGTGAGAAGGAATGCCTTTAATTATTCAAAAGAAAAACTAGCTCGTCTGATGAAACCTAAATTAAAAGGGGGGGGGGAGAAAGAAAGAAACTTTTCAAGTGACTGTTGAAGGGAAAGTATGCTGACATGCAGCTTTATTAGGTTATGCAATAGTTTTTAAAGAGAAACAGTTGAAGTCTTCTCATTTGAGATGTATGGAGTTTCAAGTGACAAAACCAAAAAGTATACTGTAGGGAGCAGTTATGTAGTGGTAGAGAGATGGACAAAATGAATTAAATGTTTTCCTTTCCCAGTTTCTATAATCCTATGAAAATATTTCTTTAATATTACAGAACATTTCTGTGTGAAAACATAATAGATAAACAAGCTTTCCCCTTTCACCTGTGAAAAGTATAGGAGATGGAAAGGGTGTGCAGAACTGGATGATAAAAGGAAAAATGTCTAGACAAGTTAGGGACATAAAAATAGAAGTCAGATTTGAATCTGCATATATTATAGTGACAGACACCACACACAAAAAAGACATATTGGAATGCTACATCAGGAAGCAATAGTCCTTTTACCACTAAAGAATAATAATCTGAAAGCTCCTCTGATATTTCTTAGCCAAGCTCCCTCCTGCTATGAGCACAAGCAAAGACAAAATGTAACAAAATTATGAACAAAATCTATGCTATATAAACAGGAGAAAACAGTAGAATAAGAGTGTCTCTTGCATTTTTTCAACTCCAGTTCTTCCAAAATATAGTGCAGAAAATGACTGCTTGTGTTTCCAGAGAAGAAGTCTGCAAGAAATTAAAGGTAGATTTCAGACATAGGAGATTTTGTGCTAGTATTTCTGAAACTATCCTCACCTAGATATATTTAGGAGCTATTAGTATGCCATTATCCTGTCTGTCAAATCTTTTTGAACATCTTCTCATAAACCCCAAAAGGAACAGACTGGCTGTGTCTTAATGTCATCTTCTTCTTTTTCTGCAGAACACAAAAATCAACAAGTAGACCAGCACAAGCTGACCAACTGACTCACCATCAACAGATCTGTGATTCTTAGAGGTCATGATTTGTGTAGTTGGAATCTAAAGGCTTGAGTCCCAGATGGAAGTAGTAGGTAAGAAAACCATTTCAAAATGTATGTTAATTATTCCCTTCACATAGTGTTCTGATGGAAAGCTTGACATATTTGTAATGAGTATCTATCTAATGTGACATATAGCATAATATTCTTGAAATTACCTGCATGCTGCTTATCTTTCATATTCTATTTTAGTGGAGAGAGAATAATAAACAAAAGAAATGTGCTGGAAAAATATCATTCAATTAATATTTCAAAATAACTTAATGTATGTGAGTAATCTGATTTCTCTGTTACAGATTACAACACCAAGGAATAGAGGGCCAGTTTAAAAAAAACACATGCATACATCTAAAAATACTGATGTATGTAGGGTTTCAAGATCATTCCATTGAGTATGCAATTAAAATTCTGCAATTAAAAATCAGACTACAAAACAAAAAAAAAGTAAATGAGTGCATCCAACCATATATTTTGAGTCAGTGGCAAAAATGAGAAAAGCATACATCAAACTCATTGCCTAATCTTACAGTGAGACCCTGTCTGATCCGAAATCCGGTATAAAATAGCCATTGACATCTCTTTTATTCATAAACCATAAGGAGTTTTAACTTTTTCAGCTGAGCTGAGTCAGATCATCCAGGTTTTAAAGATCAAACAAGCATCTTTCAAAGAAACTAGATGCCAGTGCTTACTAGACAACTTCCAAAAAGGAGCAGAAATGCTCTGTGGTTCTAAATAAAATAAGACTGGTTTAGAAAAGCTTGAGGAACAGCGGGTCTCACCTGATTAATTTTATAAAGAGATTTCAGAAGAACATTGAAAACCAGGAAAGTAGCCAATGGATCAGAGCTGAAGAGAGAGGTCAAGAACAACAGTTGTGAATGCTGGGTAAGTGTCAGAACAGAGGAAAGATGGTGGCTCAGATTGGAACCGCTGCCTTTAAAATGGCATTTAATAGTAAGTTTATGGTTTAGCTGTTTATACTTACATTTGGTTTCAACTTGAAACACAAGCTGTTAGCCTGATTGAATTTTTTTTTATGTAAAAATGTCTGATCCTAAGTTAATTTTAAGCCCCAGAATAACAATATCTGTATTTAAGAAAAAAAAAAAAAAAAAATCAGCTGGAAAGCAAAAGAAAGATATCACATTAAAATGAAAAGCAGATTGCAGGTATTTCTGTGAACACATGTTCTTTACTTGCTGCTGCCATTTGGGTTTTAGTGAAGTAATTTGCCTTCTGAAAAACATCTACTGCATCTGGGTGTTGGCTGCAATATCAAAAACTCTCCACGTGACAGCTGCTGAT
Source organism: Merops nubicus (assembly GCF_000691845.1). Taxonomy (NCBI): domain Eukaryota; kingdom Metazoa; phylum Chordata; class Aves; order Coraciiformes; family Meropidae; genus Merops; species Merops nubicus. The sequence goes on from NW_008622185.1 coordinate 12,518, forward strand.
ATTGAGCCACTCTAGCCACTGACACAATGTCATGTTGCCTTCTCTTCTGGCAGTTTCCACACACTTGTATTGCTGGAAAAACAGTAATAAAGGAATTGTTCTAATATCAAGCCCAGAGATTTTTAAAAAGTCTCTTAGTCCATGCTTTCATGAACTGAGTTTTTCTATGAAAAGAAATAAGGAAGAATATTTAAAGATGCATGAAATGAAAGTTACAGGTATTAAGTCTTTCTCTGATTATCTGGTCCTTGGGGCAGGCAGAGTTGAATGAGTGTAACTTCCTAAATACATTCATCCTATAAAGTCAGAATGGTGAAGATGACGTAGTTGTATTGCTATTACAGGAAATGATCTTTTACAGTTCAAGTCAGGTAATACTGCAGCAGCCTTTTAAAATGAATGCACACAGGTCACCCAGAAGTTGTATGCAGCATAAAGCAGTCTTACTATCATTCTGCACCTTATGTGCAGCCATTAGAGAGGACTTATTTTGTTCTATAGATGGTTCTTATGCTCTCCAGTTGGGCTGTGGTGCTGTAGTAGACACAAGGGATGAGTCATAAAATTACTGTTCCTCCAAAAAGCCTCCTTTTTCAATCTTGTTGGTATACCTGTATACTGTTGATGGAACATTGTTAGGCAAACTTTGCTCCCCATTGTACTGTAGAGTAGAGCTAACTTTAGGAAGAACATATTAAGGCAAAAATTCAGAGTCTGAGAAAGCCACAAATTACATGTTGATGTGATAAATATCAGGCAAGAAATCCTCATGATATGCATAATAAAACCCTAATGAGTCATGTCTAAGATTGAAAAGTCTGCTGTTTAATCTCAGTGGTCATGAGCAGATACTTAAGAAGATAAAGAAAGGAGCAAGCATACACAGAATCATAGAATCAGAATTGTAGAGTGGTTTGGGCTAGAAGGACCTTTAAAGGTTATCTTTAAGGACATCTCCAACTAGATGAGGTTGCTCAGAGACATCATGCATCCTGATCTTGAATGTTTCCAGGGTTGGGGCACCTAAAACATCTCTGGGCAACCTTTGCCAGTGTTTCACACTCGTAAAAAATTGCTTCCTTATATCTAGTTTAAGTCTACAGTCATTTAGTTTAAAACTTTGCATACTGAAAGGTCACAATAAGTTCTTTCTGAAGCATTCTCTTCTCCAGGCTGAACAACCCTAACTCTCTCAGTATTTCTTCATAGGAGAGGTGCTCCAGCCCTCTGATCATCTTCTTGGCCCTCCTATGGACCTGCTCCAAAAGGCCCATGTTTTTGGACTCCATGTCTGAGGATTCCAGGGCTGGATGCAGTACTCCAGATGAGGTCTCACCAGAGCAGAGCAGAGGAGTAGAATCACCACCTTTGACCTACTGGCCATGCTTTTTTTGATGCAGCCTAGGATACAGTTGACCTTCCAGCTTTTCATCCACCAGTATCCCTAAATTCTTCTCTGCAGGGCTGCTCTCAATCTTGTAAACCCCCAACCTTTACTGATATTGAGGATTGCTCTAACCCAGGTGCAGAACCTTGCACTTGACCTTGTTGAACCTCCTGACGTTCACAGAGGCCCACTTTTCAGGCTTGTCTAGGTCCCTCTGGATGGCATGCTGTCCCACAGGTATCAACCACATCACTCATTTTGCTGTCGCCTGAAAACTTGCTGAGGGTGCACTCAATACCATTGTCCGTGTTGTTGATGAAGATATTAGGCAGCACTGCTTCCAGTGTGGACCCCCAGGGGACACCACTTGTCACCAGTCTCTATCTGGACATCTAGCCATTGACCACTACTCCTTTTCATTCATTATCCATGCAAGAGTTCACACATTAAATCTATATCTCTCCAATTTAGAGAGAAGGATGTTGTGGGAGACTGAGTCAAAGGCCTTACAGAAGTCCAGATAGATGATGTCCATAGCTCTTCCCTTGTCCATTGATACAGTCACTCCATCATAGAAAGCCACTAAATTGGTCAGGCAGGACTTGCCCTTAATCAAGCTATGCTGGCTGTCTCAAATCTTGTCCTCTACATGCCTTAGCACAGCTCCTTGGAGGATCTGTTCCATGATCCTCCCAGGCACAGAGGTAAGGTTGACAGGTCAGTATTCAATTATCATGGAGAGCAGCTTGGCAACTACATCACCTAGTTTCCTCAGGACTGTGGGTTGCATCTTATCAGGTCCCTTAGAACTCAAGTTCCTCCGGTGTTCTCAGACCTCATCTTCTGTTACAGTGGGATGCACTTTGCCCCCCTGGTCTCTGTCTTGCAGTCCATCAACTTGGGGGTGTGGGAAGAGAAGTTACCAGTGAAGAATGATTTAAAAAAGCTGTTGAGCGTTTCAGAGTTCTCTTTGTTGTTACCAGCTTGCAAGTCTTGCTGATCAGGGAGGGCATTTTTTTTTGACCTTCCTTTTCTGGTTGACATACTCATAGAAGTCCTTATTCCTTGCATCCCTCACCAAGTTCAGCTCCATCTGCACCTTGGCCTACTTGACCCTATCCTTATGCAACCGGGCAGTGTCCCTCTTCTCTTCCCAGGATACCTGTCCCTGCTTCAAGTGCCTGTGCACTTCCTTCTTGTCCTTTAGATTGACCAGTAGGTCTTGCCTCAGCCATGCCAGTCTCCTGCCTTCATTGCCTGATGTCTTTACACCTGTGTTTTCTTACACAATACTTCTCCTCAGCAGTTTTCTAACCTGCAGCTGTTTCATATCTAGGGATTCCTTGGCTTCATATGATTTTTTAAATTAAGGAGTCCCCAGATTATTTCTTTCCATAATTTCAACCAATCTTCCCTTTGACCAATACAAACTTTAGCATAGTACTACATTCACCACAGCCTAAAGAGAAAGAAAAGAATAAGGAAAATGAGGCATGTTTCAATGGTGTGTTTTTGCTTTCTACCAGAAATATTTTTGTCCTCTTCCTGTCTTACCTGTGGGTCATGAAATAAGTAGATTGGAGAACATCTCTGAAAGTTTTTTATTCCAACCTCTGTCTCAATGCTGTATCAGTCCTAATGCATGGTGATAGAAATACACCCCATAAGCTAACTCCCAGCTAGCACAGAAGACCCCTAGAACTGACTAATTACTTATGTGCTTTTTTCTTTCACCCTCTGTACTGCAGTAGTCAGATAGATGCTTTATCTATTAAAATGAAAGGAAGTTGATAAAAAGTGAAAATTCTAGTAGGATTTTACATTAACTAGGCTAATGCCAAATGAATTACCCACAGAAGATCTCTGATCTTCAATTTGCTTGTATCTTTCGAGAACCTATTTTGTATTAGTAAAATATACACCCTAAAAGAGCTGTGAAAATTTCAAACTGAAACTACTGTTTGCTTAGATGATTAATTCCTTTGTATCTGTTCCCACATTTTATGCACTTCTACTTGTTTAAATATCATAAAAATAACTTGGGTGCCTGGTTTGGCATTCTTTGTCAAGAATGCAGTTGCACTATCTCAGATAGTCTGTTATTGAACAATAAAGGTTTCATTGAATGTGGATACTCTGGATCAGACTTTCATTCTGGTGTATGTCAATATACTGTCCCATACCATATAGGATTATATATATCATATATATCACCAGCAGAACTGAATCTGTAAGAGAACAAGTGCAGGTTGGGCATTGCTTTTTTGATATGTTGTCTGGGAAATATTCTTGAAAATGTTTTCAGGAGAGAAATAATTACCTATGTAGTGATTAAAAAAATAAAAACAAAAACCAAAACCAAACCAAACCAAACCAAACAACAAAAAAATTAAACAAAAACAACAAACCAACCAAAAAAACCCCACCCCAAAACCACAAAGAGAACTGGAGATAAAAATTACCTTCTAGATTTATATAGCTAAACACAAAACAAGAATGTTCTCATGACAAAGAAAAAATATGCAGAATTATATACAGACAAAGGTTAACAAAGCTCAAAAATTAGATAGTTGAACATATTTTAGGTAAGGCAAACTTCATTGAATAATAGGTAGAGACAATGAAAATGCAGCTTCCTAAGCAAGATAATTGTGCAGACAGATTTATCCTCACTTTCTCAATAGTGCTATAGTAATTACCATGAAATGACAACATAAAAGTCTTCTGTTGATTTCTAGATCATTTAGAATATCTATACTTCATTGTATTAGTCAAGGTCTTAACTTAAACAAATGTATATATCAGTATGTTAATGAGCTCAGTCCTTAATTCAAACTGCAAACAAAAGCTACGGTTACTTCACAGGAAATTATATAATGATAAAGTCATTTTATTCAGTCAAAAAGAAGAAAAGCAGCTCGTCTCTGTGGAGGATAACTATCCAGAGGAATTCTATGAATAATTTAAAGATCAATTAGTACTCCTCTGTTAGAAACCTTTACTAATTCTTTACATACAGTGTGTTTCTTCGTCTGTGCATTCATTAGTCAGTAGTGGCTGTAAAACAGAGTTAAAGACGTGGCTGTTCATCCAATTTTATACAGATTAATTTACCCAAAATAATACGCTTTATGAAAAAAATCTGCATGTGAATGTATCTATTCATATACACGAAACACGTAAATGATATCTTACTAATGGATGCATTTCTGTCTAAGAGATAGAAGAGTACAAGGCAATAGTCCTCCTCCAATTAATCAACAAGTAAATTAATCTCAAAAAATACTATTAAATATGGATATATGTAATGTAATGGACTGGAACTGGTATACCACTAAATTGCCAAATTGCACTTTTGACAGATGCATGAATACAATTTCTGTTTACATGTTCAGGCTGCATAAGCCCCAGGCAGGGGAAGGAGGAATTTTTCTTGCTCAAATGTCATGAATAGACTTGCTCTGCTGCAAGAATTTGGAACAATTATATGTACTCAGAATAGTACTGCTAGGTAGATCATTCTTATTTTCCGGAAAGAGGACATTCTGCTGGTTAAGCAGTCTACATACATGTGTAATTTATTATCAGCATGTTCAATTAGCTACAGAGGGGTGGCCGTTGGAAGTCATACCACTAACTCAGTCAAGAGACACCAAATCCAAAGCCATTTGCAAGTCAGACTGAATGGGTTAAATTAAATGACTTCATTAGTACATATAGGCCTGTACTGTTTTCTAAGAGCAGTCTGTGTATTTAGTCTTCTAAGATGTTTACTTGAGAGCGTGTGGACTGCCCACAGACTGCTTGCAAGTACTCTGTGTGATGCTTGTTGAAGAAATCCATATGCTCTCTGACCACACTAAGTTTGCTGGCTTGATGGGTGTATGTAGCTGAGTGGTCTTGAGAATAGCCTCCAGTCTTCCCTCAGCAGACAATACACAGTTATACAGGGAGCCTGGACACTGTATTCTCAACATTTCTCTGAATTTGTCTTGAATTTGCAATGAATTTGTCCTTTGTCTGAGGCCTACAACCCATTTTGCCAACCCGTACAGTTAGAACTTATTTTGTGGGGGGATTCACATTTCTCTTTTCAATTCTAAGGCTAACATATTGTAAGATGAATAATGATGGGAGGCTGATAATAGAATTGTAAAGTGCATGCACTAAATTTCAGAGGTGAATGTGCTATTTATTCAGCAGTAAGTTTAAGACTTAAGACTTATGGTAATTTTACAGCCCTGAAATACTTTCAGTGGAGCAGAACTAAGAGCAGCATTTCAGGGATTGACACAATATTTTATTTACGTATTTAACAGTTTCATACACAGAATTGCAGAAATATAGAAAAGGCAGCATGGAAACTGTGTAGTACTGTAGCATGGTAGTTGCAAGTAGATCTACTGTTAAGGTATCAAAAACTATGATTAAAGTTTTCTTATGTCATATTTCCCTTTTGGACTAGGTGTTGGTGAATATCAGCATGGTGAGATGGTGCATTCTGTTCTCACTCTAAGACATCCAGGTGCATCTGTGACCTGACTCTTGCTTTTGGATTCTGCTCTGACAGATGAGCACCTAAATACATGACTCTGCATTGTCCAACTTTACATCCCTCAATTCTTTTTCTGAAGCTGTTCCCTAACTCCTTTTTCTGTCACAGTTCTTCAAAAAGTAACACAGTTTAAGTAAGCAATACATTTAGATTAAATCCTTGTTTAGGTATGAAACTTTACTTTATATTCTAATGCAAACACACAAAAAATTACTCCCCCTTTGTATCACCTTTGAGAGATTGTTTGTGTAATGTATCCATATTTAAAGTATTTGTTAGCATTTTGGAAAAGAGCTTTTACACCATGACCAAATGAAAAGTATTTAATTTGAAAGTCAAACTGTTCATTAACTCTCATCCTCATTAACATTTGTGACATTCTTTTACTGTATGAGGACAGTTGTTTGCAGTTTCTCTTCCTGGAAACTCATAAGCACAAAAATGGGATATCCCCAATGTCCCATTATATTTTTCTCAAGAATGGGAGAAAAGAGAAATTAAGGTTTTTTTCTACATGAAAAAAAAAAAAAATACATAGAACTAATCTTCAGATGTGAAAAGCACCTGCTAATTTATCTAGTAGGTAGGAAGCTGTGAACATTGATCAATACAGAATACACAGTATTTAATTATATTCTTGGAATTAAAGGCTAATTAAAATACTAAAAAGTATAGTTGCTCCAAGCAATTTTAAGTAATATGTTCAAGGGGAAGTTCTGGATGTTGACAAAGGTATTTGGAATCTCTGTTTGTCTCATGGTCCTGTGGAATTTTCTTCATTTAAAATATGCAAGAAAAAATATGAATTGGAAGTGAGTACTCAGTTGTAAAAATAGTGTATCACCAAAGTTCACTCCAAAGTGAACTTTACATTATATTCCAAGGAAAGGTCAACATTCCTTTGCTTGAGAAGAATAATTTATTCAAGTGAAAAAGGAAGTCTAGCTAAATGTAGGTCTTCACTTTTTGCCTGTTTCCTAGTTAGAAATGCTCGTATTTTACCAAGAATAATAATTTAACTTACTTTTTTTTACCATTCACACACAATGTATATTTCTCTTTCTCAGCTATATGTTTAATAGTCTCATCTAATTTTGTAATAGTGTCTTTACTTCTAAGGGTGCATGTATCTGAGTCAGAAGCATGTGCATATGTAAGTGTGCATGCACATTCCAGGGGAAAAAAAAAAAAAAAAACCAAAAAAAAACAAGCAAAAAACCTGTACCTTACATTTCTGTTGCAAGACTTAGTTCCTTGTATTTCAGGTGCTGAATATGAATGGCTAAGATATTCAGAGGGTATTCAGAGGCTGTTGTTTGCTCCATAAAGATATTTTGTTCTCTATCTCAGTTGTTTTCTGTAAGCTCTACTTTTTGATCAAGGGATGTAAGTTACTGCTGAACATTTTTTTTTCTTTCTGGAAAAAAAAGAAGGATGGGATGGTAGCAGTAATCAGACTGAAATGGTCCAAACCTATTACTTGTATACAGACCAGATTATCAGGAACTTTAACATCTTTCTTAAGAAAAGAAGTACAGGTAACAAATGATAAAAAATCAAAGTGGATATAAATTATTTATTTCCAACCAATTATCCAATAAGGCAATTATATCTGCATAATAAGCAAATAAAAGGTAACATTTTTATGCACATAGGACTCTGAACAGGTAAGGCTGTAATTTATTTCTCACTTTTATAAGAAACATACATAGTTTCATAATTCAATAAATTGTGAAGGAAGAAAAAACTATTCATATTTAGTAATGCTCAACTTGATAGGCTAGGGTGAAAAAGTACTGAAATACCTGTTTTCTTACTGTACTTACAAAGATGTTTTCC